>NC_036866.1:31238180-31287244 GCF_002910315.2 Salvelinus sp. IW2-2015
TGGTTGAACAATGAGCTGTGTGTATGTTGAGGACCCAAGCAAAGCTAAGCCCAAACATTTTATACCCATGTTATTTGCCAGGTGCGCATGTAAAAGTAGTCCCTCCAGAAATCCTGGCTAATTTTTTAGTTCACCCGTGTTTTTGGGTTATCTGCCCTCTTGAGGCTGGAGTTCTTTAAAGGAAGAGCTGCCATTGTGCTCATGTTTGAGTGTTCTGTTTTTTTGAGCAACAATCTGGAATAGAAAATGAAAATGTAATCACACACAAGATTCATTACAGGAAATAGGACAGTCATCACACTGGCACTATGCACAAAGACAGGGGTCAGCGTGACAGACACCCCTCTCTGGGCACCTTGTACACTCAGTGTGGGCTCCACATCTGGGTCCTTATGGTCAGGATTTGGTCCTCATCAGAGATGTAGTCAGGAAATAGGGAATACGTCAGGGAAATCATTCAGTTTCCAAATCCTAATTTAAACCCAATTAATTATCCAACCAAAATTTTGAATGACATTTCTCGGTGATTCACATTGGTTTATATATCCAAAATCAAAAACACTCAATTTAACACTGGCAGGATGTACATTTATATTACCCTACAATAAATTATCTCATAATTCTAGTATTAAGTTCCTAATCAGGGTTATAATTACAGATCAGTAACTCAATGCATTCTTAGCCTAAATCACTATAAATTTAGCAGTGTAGACCTCCAAGTCTAAAATAATTACGGGTAAAGTTGACCAACCCCCTCCTCTCCGCGCACTTAATCTTCTGGCATTTTTCTTCATTTTCTTCTTTAGATAGCTTCAGAGTTCAAGGTGGATGGCCCATGATAATGTCCAATTTCAATGTCTCACCTGAACCCCCACACAACTCATTAAGTCTTGTCCATTTGCCACCAGTATACCAGCAATATGAGAGAAGTTTTGGAACAGATTTCTCTCCATGCTCACTCCATGTGGACTTCTTTTGCACTCCTGAGCGAAAAACATTTGATAACTTCAGCTGGATGCTGTACACCGTTGGCTCAGACTCAGGTCTCTAGATAGAAGTGTGCAGGACAGGGCCGTAGTGAATGCCATTTCTTCAGCCGGTTAGAGGGGGTTTTGAGGTTCCACCCTGTTTGGTCAAATTATCCCTCCTATGCATCTAGATACCATCTCCACCATAACCTCAAAGAGAGAACAAATCAGAACAACAATTCAAATTATTACTACTACCAATATTCTTAATGCAAATCTCTAAAACACATGTCAAAGAAAAAAAATATCACATTCTGTTGAAACAATGTTCCAAATGAGCTTATACTCCCTTATCACACTGTCAACCTCATCACAGTCATAGGATCAGTCACAGAGTTAGGAATATTCCTGTTATGGCTGCAGCCCGACGCCGGTACACCTATGACAACATCCAGCTCAAGTGCAGGGCGCGAAATTCAAAATCTATTTTTTTTTTAATATTTAACTTTCACACATTAACAAGTCCAATACAGCATTTGAAAGATAAACATCTTGTCATCTCACGCCAACATGTCCGATTTTTTTAATGTTTACAGAGAAAACACCACATATATTTATGTTAGCTCACCACCAAATAAAAAAGAGGACAGACATTTTTCACAGCACAAGTAGGATGCAAGTAGCATGCACAAGCCAACTAACTAACCTAGAAACCAACCTAAATACCTAGAAAAAACTACCTCAGATGACAGTCCTATAACATGTTACAATAAATCTATGTTTTGTTCAAAAAATGTCATATTTTAGCTATAAATCAGTTTTACATTACTGCTACCATCATAGCTACAGTCAGAAATCGGCACGGGCAGTAGCCAGAGAAAATACAGACACCAACGTCAACTTACTAATTACACATCATAAAACATTTCAGAAAATACATGGTGGATAGCTAATGAAAGACAAAGATCTTGTGAATAGAGCCAATATTTCCGATTTTTGAAGTGTTTACAGCGAAAACACAATATATCGTATATTAGCTTACTACAATAGCTAGCACACAGCAGCATTGATTTCTAGTCAAACGCTTAGCGATAGCACAGTTCGACAGATATTATGAAAAAGCATCCCCAATTGGTCCTTATCTTTGTTGATCTTCCATCAGAATGTTCTCCAAGGGGTCCTTTGTTCAGAACCGTCTTTATTTGGATCCAGAACGAACGATTCCCTCTTGAATTAGCAAGCACACTGGCCGTGCGGTGCTAACCTCTCCGTCATTGACAAAATCTTTGCGTCGCATCACGTCTAAAGTCCAGAATAAATTTCAATAATATAATTAAACTATATTGAAAAAACATACTTTAGGATGATATTGTGACATGTATCAAATAAAATCGAGCCGGGAGATCATATTCACCTTTAACGAGGGTTTTCCAGGAGCCGAGTCCAGGTCCTACTTCGCGCCCAGAAAAAAAAATAAAGTGCGCAGCTCTCACTCCAAGAGGTTGTTTCAATCCCAGGACGAGATAATCAAGTCATTTCTGCTCTCACTTCCGCATGACACCCAGGGAAGGCGTATGACGTGTTTCTACAGTCTTAAGTGACATGCCCTTTTATATACAAGCTCTTGAAGGACACATCGATTTTGGAAATCTCACTTCGCGATAGAAATGGGCTGTAAAAAGAGTTCTGTTCCACTTAGAGAAATAATTCCAAACGGTTTTAGAAACTAGAGACTGTTTCTATCCAATAGTAATAATAATTGCATATTGTACGAGGAAAAATTGAGTAAGAGGCCGTTGAAAATGGGCACATATTTTCCAGTTTTTCAATACGCCCCCTGCAGCCATAACACGTTATGCTGATCATCCAGCAGACCCAATCTGGTGAGATTTATCAAACCAAAACAGAACGCAACAATACACCTCCTTCATACCATACATCACTCAATACATCCCTACATATCACTCAAGGTGTGAACTTCAATCCCCCCTCCCCCCCCCCCCCCCAAAAAAAGGTAATTCCTCCATCTTGACGCATAATTCACCATAGTGGCTAATGTTAAAAACAACAACACTACAAATCAATTACTACCCTAACTCCAACAACATTTTTTTTACCCATAGCTTCGTAGTAAAAATAGACTAGAGACAGGTCTAACCTTCTTGTGGTCCTATTAGTTATACAACTTCTCCGTAATTATCACTATTACAAATTACTTTTAAATCAGTATTAATATGACCTTTAAAGTCATCATCCAGTGTCTCTCGGCACTCACCACACTAGAAAGTCAGGACAGAGGTCAGAGGTCATTCAAACCCTTTTACTTTCTCTATTAGACCAATTATCTAAAAAAACAGTTAAACATGTCACAGATTTTGTATCCCAGGTTTACAGTAAGTTTTCTTCAGTACATTATTTTAATCAAATAAATTAATATGTGTTCAATTAAAACTCAGAAAAGAAACACTTTCTGAAAATTCCATATGTGTGTGTGCCCCTTTAAGATACCTAGGCATTAACCCTTTTCATAACCAGGAAGTTGGTGTGCATGCTGGTGTGTGTGTGTGGTGTTAAACCATAGGTCAAAAAACAAATGGCCAGACCTTATGTAACCTGGTAACTCCCCTTACCCACTGAATCCAGATACCTTTATGCCTATAAAACTGCCAAATTTTCACTAACCCCTCTTCCAAGACCATAGCCTGAGGAAACATTCAAAGAAGAGAGAAAATTCCTACCCCATTCTCCTGAAGAGAAATGCTCAATTCTTTAGCATTCACACATACTAATATCATAATCAGCAACCCAAAGGTTTTAACTACAAACAAAACATGATCATGATAAGTCCATTGTACTCCCTCAAATAATTAATTGTTGTGTTTTAATCTACCCCAACGTTTATGTGCGCATAATTTAGCATGTGCTACCCTTAGAAACAATTCACTCACATATCGTATTATATGACTGGTCTCTATTTTCCATAACCATGTAAAATTATCCTGGTATCGTTACTAGACAAATGTGGGCTACCTGCCGCCCCCCCATGGGACTCTCAATCACGGCCAGACGTGATACAGCCTGGATTCGAACCAGGATTACAGTGACGCTTCTTGCGCTGAGATGCAGTGCTTCAGACTGCTAAGCCACTCGGGAGCCCTAATACAGTTTCATTATGTGGAATCGGCACCGTCTAAAATAAACAAATCCCAGAGCTCCTTTCCGGTAATTATTTGAGAAAACAGACACCTCACAAGTCCTGAACTGACAACTTCATTAAATAGTACCCGCAAAACACCAGTCTCAACGTCAACAGTGAAGAGGCCGACTCCGCGAGGCTGGCCTTCTATGCAGAGTTGCAAAGGTAAAGCCATATCACAGACTGCCAATAAAAGACAAGATTAAGATGGGCAAAAGAACACACACTGAACAGAGGAACTCTGCCTAGAAGGCCAGCATCCCAGAGTCGCCTCTTCACTGTTGACGTTGAGACTGGTGTTTTGCGGGTACTATTTAATGATGCTGCCAGTTGAAGACTTGTGAGGTGTCTGTCTCAAACTAGATACTCTAATGTACTTGTCCTCTTGCTGAGGTGTGCACTGGGGCCTCCCACTCCTCTTTAAATTCTGGTTAGAGCCAGTTTGCGCTGTTCTGTGAAGGAAGCGATCTTCAGTTTCTTGACAATTTCTCGCATTGAATAGCCTTCATCTCTCAGAACAAGAATAAACTGACGAGTTTCAGAAGAAAGGTCTTAGTTTCTGGCCATTTTGAGCCTGTAATCAAACCCACAAATGCTTATGCTCCAGATACTCAACTAGTCTAAAGAAGGCCAGTTTTATTGCTTCTTTAATCAGGACACAGTTTTCAGCTGTGCTAACATACTTGCAAAAGGGTTTTCTAATGATCAATTAGCCTTTTAAATGATTAACTTGGATTAGCTAACACAACGTGCCATTGGAACACAGGAGTGATGTTTGCTGATAATGGGCCTCTCTACGCCTATGTAGATATTCCATAAAAAATCTGCCCTTTCCAGCTACAATAGTAATTTACAACATTAACAATGTCTACACTGTATGTGATGTAATTTTAATGGACACATTTTTTTGCTTTTCTTTCAAAAACAAGGACATTTCTAAGTGACCCCAAACTTATGAACTGTAGTGTATATATATATATATATTTTACTTTCACTTACTTAATTAGTGAATGCAGCTAGCTAGTTTACCCTWTTCAAACAACCGGTTCAAGCAGAGAGGGATGCTAGCAGGCTATGGCTATCCAACACTGGAACTCTTCCAAGTCAAGGTAAGCTTTTGGTTTAATTTATTTATTGCCACGGGGCCCGCCAGTGTAACTAATAAACTGCTTGATGTATACTGTACTGCATGATTTTAGTGGCTTTAGTTTTAGTAGCTACACTTGCCTAATCTGTTACCTATACAAAACTAAAATACATCTGATGAGGATGAATGCAAAGAAGACAGCAAGACCTATAATAGTTTCATATTAACAGTACTGAAGGAGATGCCTTGTACAGCACATTTGAAAAGTATTCAGACCCCTTTATTGATTAAATCGTTTTCCCCCCTCATCAATCTACACACAATACCCCATAATGAAAAAAGCAAAAACAGGTTTTTACAAATTTTTGCAAATGTATTAAAAATCTGTGTCCATATTGTCCATGAGTTTCTAATAGATAGACCATATGGGTGAAGAGAAAATAGCKTAGAAAAGCATCTAATCAACAAGCATCTAATCAAAAAACATCTAATCACAACTTTCACCAGTTTGAGGCAAAAACATTCACAAAAAAATACATGTTGACGTAYTAAAATAAATAAAAATGCACCAATGGTATTCACTAAGTTMGATGGTTTATATTTAGGATGATATTTTACAGCTTTCTCATTCATTTTATTTTTAAATAATTGTATTTCATTATTTAATATATTTTCCATGTGATAAGGCCAGAAAACAGGACAGAGATAATTACAGACACCGGTGATATTATGAAATACCCCCAAAAGACCAATAGATACAGTATCTTGTGGTAGATTACATAATTTAAAGATGTCAAAATTCTGGTAGTTTACTGGTAAACTTAGAAAGTTTCCAGTAAAATACCTTCCCTTTGCAACCCTAGATAGGACACAGAAATTAATTTGCAAACACATGTATTTTTTGTTGTAGCACAACGTTAGTGAAATTCAGTACCTATAGTCTTCGGTTCTCTATCCATGTAATTTCTCCACTGCGCAACCAGGATGAAGCTAGCATGCCATGTTCATTTTAGTCTATTCAAACAGACCCCATTTGAAAGGAAACAAGCATTAATAAAGATCAGGTGTGACCAATAAGTGGGCAAGGCCAACACACCTGAACACACTTAACAAGATAGAGGATAAAGAGAGTTTTGTTGATGCTAAGTATTGTATTTTTTCAAATAACATTCTTAGAAAGTTATTTGAACATTACTAATGTTCTTGTGGTTTTTATGGAACATTTTCTTAACGTTCTGAGAACATGACTTTAAAAATAACCGTGAGGAAACCTGCAGAAAACGTTATGCTGAAGTAAACGTTATGCTGAAATTCCTACAGAAGACTGTTGTTTCTTAACATTCTCTGAACTATTTGAGAACATTCCCAATGTCAAACTAGTTGGAGAACATTCCTAGAACATTCCCAAAATGTACATTAAATCCAACCATGTTTGAACTTTTAGGAAACATTCAGTTAAAGTAATGAAAGAGCAAGATTATTATTTTTTTAAATTCAAGTTCCTTAAATGTGCCGAGAATGTTCCACAGTCAAGCAACTATCCTGCACCATTCCCAGAAAGTTGTAGGAAGGTTGTATGCAAAATAACCATATGACAACCCCGCTGTCACCAAGCTCTAAGAAACATTTGGTTCTCAGAACGTTATGTGCTAGCTGGGTAAGCAATTAAATGTAAAATGTAGTCTTTCTTAACCAAATGTAAACATATCATACAAAACCTCCCACAAATGTCAAGAGTTGCAACAAGGCATTCTGCTCCTCTTTGTAAAACATCACAGTGACACATTAAAATAAAAAACAAACATAAATAGACAGGCAAAAAAAAAGGCACAAAAAAAGGCACAAAATAGTGGAGAGGTGTCCTCCAGACTCTTTTACTTTTCTGACTCCCTCCATCCTTGTGCATTTTTTCCAAACTTGTAGACCAGCCTTCGGCCATCCACGTGTTCCAGGATTTCCTGTTTGTAGTAATATCTGGAAAGGTATGGACAGGGAGGTTAATGGAACAGCCAAAATGACTGCCTTCTTAAGATGCGAACCAGGAAATAAACATCAAAACCCCCTAATCCCTTCAGTCTTTACCTCATAGCTCGGCTGAGCTTCTCGTAGGTCATGCTGCTGTTGTTCTTCTTCTTGCCCCACAGCTGAGCAACAGCCTCTGACTTGAGGAAACGGAACACGCCATCTGTCCGGTCCTCCCACTTGAGCAGGCCTGAGTTCCACTCTGGGTTRAGCAGAATGTCCCTAATGAACTCCCACAGGTGGGTTCCCCGGGGGTCTGAGGAGAAACACATGGGTGGTGGACATTAGAACAATCTACTGRACATCAGTTATAGCATAGGCAAAACGTTCAGCATGTAGCCATCATCCGATTGAGCATTTACATTAAAAGATAAGTAACGACAGTATTGAAGATGATAAATACTACTCACTGTGTTTTTTGATCTGATGAGGGCGACTGTGAGATCTCTTTGTGTCTGAAAGTAAATTAATAGACACATGGTCATTAAGCAGATGCTCACAACAAATTAAAATGAAGACATTCAATATATTTGGTAGATGTGACAATCAAACCCACTAGTGGGTCTAGCATCATAGTAGTCCAACCAACTAATCAAATAGACCTTTAACCTACACGGTTTAACCCTTGTGCCGCTATATCTTACGCATTCCATATTAATTCTATGGAACCCAATACTGTACAATTACATGGGTGTGGGAAACATTTACAGGATGAGTTTGTTCAGTTGTATCGTCATACATTGTTTTCTCAGTGGCATTGTTTAGTGAAGGAGTAAACTCAGCTGGCCCATTCCCAAAATTGTCACTTACTGATGTGAATTTGAAATATAAGACATCATTAAGCAAAGTGGCAATTCAAGGCTACTGAGTAAAGTCCATGAACGTTCAGTTCATGGACTTTACTCAGTAGCCTTGAATTGCCACTTTGCTCAATGATGTCTTATGTTTCAAATTCACATTGGTCCAGCAATAATTTATTTGGGGACTAGGCTACTGTAGATCAAAGTRTTCCCTTGGCTTGGGTCTTGTTCCAATTTCTTTGTTTACATAATGTTTTATAGGTTTTCAGTCCTCATCTTTTACCTGGACTTGAGATAGTGAGCGATGCCACAGGTGCGAGGCATTGACATGAGGGATCAAAAATGTCTAAAAAGTAAAGACAGGTCAACATATWAAAAATTATGCTGTCCGTAAGTTAGTTAAAATGTTGCATTTTTAAGTCTCTCCTATCCATTCRAAWGTGGTACCTACCTGCAGGATATATGCTAGGTTCTGGGAATGAACAAGGGAAATCTATGAGGAGAGGAGAGCACATAAAGCTTACATTTACTTAATAAGAGGCATAAAGTAACATCTCAAGAGTTTATTGAAARCACAGACTAGATTTAACTTACTTAATTTTTTAACTGGCGTCAAACATGTTGAGACAAGCACAGATAGGCCTATGTCATGACTGGATGGGCTTGTAAGAGATGACTTGAAGTACATTACTCATGTATCCCAATGTTTCTCTAGAGCAGGGATCATCAACTAGATTAATCCGRGGGACAATCTTTTATAAATATACAGTACCAGTCAAAAGTTTGGACACACCTACTGATCCCAGGTATTTTCTTTTATTTGTACTATTTTCAACATTGTAGAATAATATTGAAGACATCAGAACTATGAAATAACACACACGAAATCATGTAGTAACCAAAAAAGTGCTCAACAAATCAAAATATATTTTCTATTTGAGATTCTTCAAAGTAGCCACGCTATACTTTGATGACAGCTTTGCACACTCTTGGCATTATTTAACCAGCTTCATGAGGAAGTCACCTGGAATGCATTTCAATTAACCGGTGTGCCGGTTGCACAAAAAGTTATTTTGTGAAATGTCTTTAATTCTTTCCTGCATTTGAGCCAATCAGCTGTGTTGTGACAAGGTAGGGATGGTATACAGAAGATAGCCCTATTTGGTAAAAGACCAAGTAAAAACCATCAAGCGCTATGATGAAACTGGCTCTCATGAGGACCGCCACAGGAAAGGAAGACGCAGAGTTACCTCTGTMGCAGAGAATAAGTTAGAGTTACCAACCTCTGCTTCACAGAGTTCAAGTKACAGACGTATCTCAACATCGACTGTGTGAATCAGAAGAAGCAAAGAAATCACTACTAAAGGACACCAATAATAAGAAGAGACTTACTTGGGCCAAGAAACACGAGCAATGGACATTAGACCGGTGGAAATCTGTCCTTAGGTCTGATGAGTCCAAATTTGAGATTTTTGGTTCCAACCGCAATGTCTTTGCGAGACACAGAGTAGGTGAACGGATGATCTCTGCGTGTGTAGTTCCCACCATGTTGCATGGATGAGGAGGAGGTGTGATAGTGTGGGGGTGCTTTTCTGGTGACACTGTAAGTGATTTATTTAGAATTCAAGGCACACTTAACCAGCATTGCTACGACAGCATTCTGCAGCAATACGCCATCTCATCTGGTTTGCGCTTAGTGGGACTATAATTTGTTTTTCAACAGGACAATGGCCCAYAACACACCTCCAGGCTGTGTAAGGGCTATTTGACCAAGAAGGAGAGTAATGGAGTGCTGCATCAGATGACCTGGCTTCCACAATCACCCGATCTCAACCCAAATGAGATGGTTTGGGATGAGTTGGACCGCAGAGTGAAGGAAAAGCAGCCAACAAGTGCTCAGCATATGTGGGAACTCCTTGAAGACTGTTGGGAAAGCATTCCAGGTGAAGCTGGTTGAGAGAATGCCAAGATTGTGCAAAGCTGTCATCAAGGCAAAGCGTGTCTACCTTGAATAATCTAAAATATGTTATATACTTTTTTGTTACTATATGATTCCATATGTSTTATTTCATAGTTTTGATGTCTTCACTACAATGTAGAACATATAAAGAAAAACCCTTGAATGAGTAGGTGTGTCCAAACTTTTGAATAGTACTGGATYTTTTTAGACTGCAAATTGACCGCAGAAGCTTAAACAGATATAATATTTGTCTAAAACATAATGATTTCAAACAAATTATTTCATTTTTGAAAAACTTTTTACCCCCTTTTTCTCCCCAATTTTCATGATATCCATTTGGTAGTTACAGTCTTGTCCCATCGTTGCAACTCCCGTACGGACATCATTTCAAACCTTGATTACATTTGGGAATATTGTCCTGCGTATGGTGCTGTCTTTTGGACAGGATGTTAAAACGGGTGTCCTGACACTCTGTCATCATTTAAAATCCCATGGCGGTTATTGTAAAAGTAGAGGTGTTCACCCTGGTGTTATGGCTAAATTCCCAACCTGGCCACATTCCATCATGGCCACCTAATCATCCTCCTCATTCCTAATTGGCATATATCACTCCTCACCTCTCCACATGATAACTGATTTGTGGTGAGAGTTCTTGTACAAAATGGTCGCCGTGCATAACTGAAATTGGTGCTACACATTGGTGAGTTGAGTTTCCCCCTACTACTGTATGCAAGGCGCTTTGAGTACCTCAATTGGTAGAAAAGTGCTTTATAAATCCAATCAATTATTATTATTTGTATACAATCACATATGTCTCTCTATTATGCGTGTGAATGCTTGGGAAAATATTTCCCAATTAAAATCACTTGGAACTGCTTTCCTGTTGTTTTTAGTCTTTTAATTCCAACAATGGAAATTCAACAAAACATTTTTTTTGTTTTTTGTTGTTGTTGTTGTTGCTTGGGGCCAAATAAAACCACCCCCGGAACAAATCCAGCACAAGGCCCGCCAGTTTGGGAACCCTGAGTCTCTCTGTTCTATAGACTCCCCGTTCTCTACGAGGGTCTGAAGCATTGTATATATTCTATAACTTTATAAATTAKAATTTTATAAGCATGCAACAATACGTTTTGAATAAAGGACATGTGAAAAACAATGTACTACATCCTCTCTGGGTTTGTATGCTTTTGACAGCTCTTACCATCTGGCTCTGATTTGATAATGTCCAGTGGGTTAAACTCCACACCAGGATGCTGTCCTGTGTAGGGATGACATGGAGAAACAAGAGGTCATTGTTATTACACTGACAGTAACAACACCCTTCTTTATTTTGTGTTGCATGTAATCAAATTTGATGCTGAAATCTTAAATCCTTGAWCCTTCCACCGTACACTGGTTCAACTGTCTGTTCTTGTTTGTTTGTGGTTTTCTAACCGACTCAAATATTGTTGAAATGAAATACTACATTCAAACATCTGAAGACCAAATTTATCACTAACAGTATGTTTTTATAATACATGGCCAGACCTGGCCTCCATTCTGATAAACATAAGACACTAACAATAACAGGACGTTACAGCTTTGTCCAATGTGTGAACCTACCGCTCCATTTGAGCTCGTTGAGGCTTTGGTAGAGGATAGGCCCCACAGTGCCCGCGGCGCGTGTAAAGTCCTGGTAGGTCATGCTGCACAGTTGACGGCCGTCCACGTCAAAGTTCTGGAAGTGGATGCTGGCAGCGTCAATCTGGTGCATGTCCACCATCTGCTGTAGCCACTGCCACACCAGGTACTTTGACCAATACTGAGGCTTGTAGTCCTGGGACCACAGGCTACTGGTGTAACCGGGCATCACTGTGGAAACTGGGGATAGGGTTGAAGATAGAGGTTAGGTGCGTTTTGCAATAGCTGTGAGTAGCATATCAAATTTTCAATCTTTGAGTGTGCWGGGGGTGTTGTGAAAAAATATTAACTCTGGCTAGCCCAGGTACTTGTAAATAATTAAACCAGCAGWGCATTTTACTAAAAGAGCCATTGAGTAACCAAACAAGTCCTCACTGTCTGGGCAMGGGTAGGAGCTCCATGTTGTGGGCAGCTGGCTCTCAATGCTGGCAGTGGAAGGGATGCTCATGATACAGGTGGTATGACGGACCATGGTCCAGAGCTGGGGGAGAAAGACACGTACAGTCAGTATGGAGTAAAACCCCAAACAAGGTGATTGGTAGGCTGCCATGTAATCACACACAGTGCACATAGACAGTGTTATTCCCCATAGTGAGTTGAGATGTTTGCAAATGAGATATTTCCAAATTACAACATTGACAGTTGTGAAAGTGCAGAAGGAGTTAGTATAGGGAGAGTGTGGGTGTCTGTTTTGCATACATACACAGTGCATTCAGAAAGTATTCAGACCCCTTGAATTATTCTACAATTTGTTACGCTACAGCCTTATTYTAAAATTGATTACATAGTTTTTTCCCCTCATCAATCTACACACAATACCCCATAATGACAAAGTAAAAACAGATTTTTAGAATTTTCTGCAAATGAATAATTTAAAAAAAGAAACTTTACATTTACATAAGTATTCACACCCTTTACTTAGTACTTAGTTGAATCACCTTTGGCAGTTTTTACAGCCTCGAGTCTTCTTGGATTTGACGCTACAAGCTTGGCACACCTGTATTTGTGGAGTTTCTCCCATTCTCCTCTGCAGATCCTCTCAAGCTCTGTCAGGTTGGATGGGGAGCGTGGCAGCACATCTATTTTCAGGTCTCTCCAGAGATGTTCAATTGTATTCAAGTCCGGGCTCTGGCTGGGCCACTCAAGGACATTCAGAGACTTCTCCCGAAGCCACTCCTGCATTGTCTTGGCTGTGTGCTGAGAGTTGTTGTCCTGTTCGAAACTGAATCTTTGCCCCAGTCTGAAGTCCTGAGCGCTCTGGAGCAAGTTTTCCTTAAGGATCTCTCTGTACTTTGCTCTGTTCATCTTTCCCTCGATCCTGACTAGTCTCCCAGTCCCTGCTGTTGAAAAACATCCCCACAGCATGATGCTACCACAACCACGCTTCACCGTAGGGATGGTACCAGGTTTCCTCGAGACATGATGCTTGGCATTCAGGCCAAAGAGTTCAATCTTGGTTTCATCAGACCAGATAATCTTGTTTCTATGGTCTGAGAGTCCTTTAGGTGCCTTTTGGAAAACTCTAAACGGGCTGTCATGTGCCTTTTACTGAGGAGTGGCTTCCGTCTAGTCACTCTACCATAAAGGCCTGATTGGTGGAGTGCTGCAGAGATGGTTGTCCTTCTGGAAGGTTTCCCATCTCCACAGATGAACTCTGAAGCTCTGTCAGAATGACCATTGGGTTCTTGGTCACCTCCCTGACTAAGGCACTTCTCCCTTGATTGCTCAGTTAGGAAGATTCTTGWTGGTTCCAAACTTCTTCCATTTAAGAATAATATAGGCCACAGTATTCTTGGAGACCTTCAATGCTACAGACATTGTTTGGTACCCTTCCCCAGATCTGTGCCTCGACACAATCCTGTCTCTGAGCTCCACAGACAATTCCTTCAACCTCATGGCTTGGTTTTTGCTCTGACATGCACTGTCAACTGTGGGACCTTATATAGACAGGTATGTGCCTTTCCAAATCATGTCCAATCAATTGAATTTAWCACAGGTTGACTCCAATCAAGTTGTAGAAACATCTTAAGGATGATCAATGGAAACAGGATGCACCTGAGCTTAATTTTGAGTCTCATAGCAAAGGGTCTGAATACTTATGTAAATAAGGTGTTTCTGTTTTTCATTATTTATTTGAATACATTTGTAAAATAAAATCTGTTTTTCGCTTCATCATTATGGGGTATTGTGTGTAGATTAATGAGGGATTTAAAAAAAATCKATTTTAGAAAAAGGGTGTAACGTGACAAAATGTGGAAAAGTCAYGGGGTCTGAATACTTTCTGATTGCACTGTATGCCTATGTGTTCTTCTGATGGTAGAATGAAATGGGTTAGTTACATTTAATGACGTGATACTCCRGGAGTTTGGAAGGCGGCACATGTACTTTCCCTTCACAAAGGTGGCGGCCTATTTCTAAACTTTCTTGCCAAGCTAAAATATTAGAATCCTTGATTAATTCTCAGCTAAGATCTTTGTTATCCTTGAAAAGTATTCTAAATGCACACTYCACGACAATAAGTATGTGGACACCTGSTCGTCGAACATATCATTCCAAAACCATTTTCATTAATTTGGAGTTGGTGCCCAATTTACTGCTATAACAGACTCCACTCTTCTGGGAATGCTTTCCACTAGAATTTGGAACATTGCTGCGGGGAATTGCTTCCATTCAGACACAAGAGCATTAGCAAGGTCTGGCAATGATGTTGGGCGATTTGGCCTGGAAATCAGTCAACATTCTAATTCATCCCAAAGGTGTCCGATGGGGTTGAGGTCAGGGCTCTGTGTAGGCCAATCAAGTTCTTCCACACCGATCTCGACAAACCATTTCTGTATGGACCTCACTTTGTGCACGGGGCATTGTCATGCTGAAAGGGCCTTCCTAAAGGGCCTTCCTCAAACTGTTGCCACAAAGTTGGAAGCACAGATTTTTGTAGAATGCCATTGTATGACATATCATTAAGATTTCCCTTCACTTGAACTAAYGGGCCTAGTTYGAACCATGAAAAATAGCTCCAGACCGTTATTCGTCCTCATCCAAACTTTACAGWTGGCACTATGCATTGGGGTAGGTAGCGTTCTCCTGGCTTCCGTCAAACCCAGATTCGTCCTTCGGACTTCCAGATGGTGAAGCGTGATTCATCACTCCAGAGAACACGTTTCCACTGCTCCAGAATCCAATGGCGTCGAGCTTTACACCACTTCAGCCGACTCTTGGCATTGCGCATGGTGATCGTAGGCTTGTGTARAGTGCCTGGCCATGGAAACCCATTTCATGAAACTCCCGATGAACAGTTCTTGTGCTGARGTTGTTTCCAGAGGCAGTTTGGAAGTCAATAGTGAGTGTTGTCTGTATGTTGTCGACACTACGTGCTTCAGCACTCGCCGATCCCATTCTGTGAGCTTGTTGCTCTTTAGTAAGGCCATTCTACTGCAAATGTTTGAGCATGGAGATTGCATGGCTGCGTGCTCAATTTTATACACCTGTCAGCAACGGTGTGTCTGAAATAGTCCAATCCACTAATTTGAAGGGTTGTTTGAGGGGTTACTTTTTTATATACAGTATAGTGTTCATCATRCAGGTTTTTGATCAGGTCATAGCACTATCTCTGTTTCACCCCTAGGTATAAATGATGTGGTTACCTGCATGGATAAAAATCAACATTGTTCTGCCCTCTTCATTGACCTGTCAAAMGCTTTCGATACTGTTGATCACTCATTGCTAATTCAGAGGCTTTCTTCAATTGGCCTAGACCAGGTTGCATGTAACTGGTTTAAAAATTGCTTGACAGATAGAACTCAATGTATATCTACTGATGGTGTTAAATCAAGTTTCTTTACAGAAGGTGTCCCGCAGTGGTCGATTCTGGGTCCTGTGCTTTTTACTGTTAACATTAACTATCGACTATCGAAAAAAAAAGTGACCTAAACTTGTATGCCGATGATACTGTTGTGTATGCTATTGCCCCCCCCCCCCCCGGTTGAAAAGGCTCTATCTATACTACAGTCTTCCTTCATCGTATTATAGAAAAACTTTATTGACCAGAAATTAGTACTGAATAATGGTCAAACTAAATATATGTTGTTCTCTAGAGCGCATAAAATTAAGTCTGATGATTTATGCATGTGCACTTTGGATGGTGTCTATATTGATCGTGTCCGTGCTTACAAATATCTGGGCATCTGGATTGATGAAAAGCTGTCTATTAAAAAGCATATTGATGAGTTAAGAAGTTGAGAATAAAAATGGGCTTCTTCTATAGAAATAGGTCTTGCCTCTCGCTAAATAGTAGAAAGCAGATTATTCAGTCAATGTRCCTATCGGCCCTACACTATGGCAACATCATCTGTATGAATGCAGCTGCCACTTCATTAAAGCCATTAGATGCAGTTMATCATTACGCACTGTACTTTATTACGGGRGACAATTTTAGTACTCATCACTGCATTCTCTACCAGAAAGTTGGTTGTCCCTCTGTGATGTCATCACTGCATTCTCTACCAGAAAGTTGGTTGGCCCCCTTTGACTTTAATGACACGTTTAAAGTTGACAAACAAGTTAATGAAGGTCTAAAGAATTGATAAAGAAGTGACATTGTAAAAGTAAATGCAACATAAATAATATCAGTGAATACTCATTTGAATATTTATAGAAAGACAGTAGTGCTACAGTACGGTATGTGGACCATGGTATACTCTTCTCTATATCACTCCCTTGACTGCCCGTGAAGTGTTGGCCATAGTGMGTCAACAACATGGTTATGTTCATTGAACTGTTGTTGAGAAAACCGTTCACCACAACCATATTTGCATTCAATATGTAAATATATACTGTGTGCTGAGGTGTATTTATGTGTGTAATAAAGCCCTTTTGTGGGGAAAAAGTCATTCTGATTGGCTGGGCCTGGCTCCCCATTGCGCACCTGTCCAGTCATGTGAAATCCATAGATTAGTGCCAAATGAATCTTTTTCCTTATATGAACTGTAGCTCAATAAAATATTTGAAATTGTTGCATTCATTGTTTTGTTCAGTATACATTATTAAAGTTGGAGGTCGGCACTGAGGCCTGTGACGAGTATATAACAGGAAGGCGGAGTGGCTGCACCACAGTACTTGCAATGACTTTGTCACATATTTTAGTGTTTGTCGAGTCCAGGGGTTTCCAGACTTTTCTGTTTCGTGACCAAGCAATTAAGGTTTATTTTGAGTCACAACCCACCATAAGGTTTGAGCAGTGAAAAAAACATACAATAAKCAAAGAATAAGCAAAAAATGTATTAATAATAAATTATACTGTCTTCCTCAAACCAAAACCAGTTTCCCAAGAACTTGAGTCAAGATCCCTGCATATGATTT
Organism: Salvelinus sp. IW2-2015; assembly: GCF_002910315.2. Lineage (NCBI taxonomy): Eukaryota > Metazoa > Chordata > Actinopteri > Salmoniformes > Salmonidae > Salvelinus > Salvelinus sp. IW2-2015. Next base: position 31,255,252 of record NC_036866.1, read on the forward strand.
TCACTAGAGGTATATGGCCTTTGACAGTTCAGGCCAAGTGTTGGGTTCAGATCTAGATCCTATTGACATCTTGCCAAGCCTTGCCAAATGTACGCTTTTGATTACCATCAGTGCAGTCTACTGTCTGTTTGCCTGCTGTCTAGTCTGAACAGCCTAAAGACTGTACATAGAAGTAGACTGCTGGCATTGTATTCCTGACTGTTTAGTTAGCATGTCCCTATCATCAGGTAGTAGTTTCTATTTTCTATAGTCTCCTGGACGGTTGAAGGTTAACTTGTTAACGATACATGGTGTGAACTATTCAGGGATGAGTCATAAAGTTCCATGTTAGCTAGACAAAGCGCTTTGGAAACTCACCTCTGATCAATATTCACTGACTGTGCATATCACCAAACAAACAAACAAAGTTTCATAACATAATTATGTAAAACCATGAGGAAAGACTTACAGATGAAGGAAGTAAACAGACAATAGTKCGATCACTGATCAATGTCACTTCAGGTAAGCAACAAGCAAGTGCAGGCAGGTCACTCTTTCCTGGCTCTGAWGTGTCTGAGGACAGATACAGTCTGTGGAGTTTTATACCAACTGATGKAACCAACCAACTGATACAACCAATGCTAGGTGATTACTGTAGAGTAGGTTGTAATCAGGTACAATCATTCAACCTAAAACAAAACAACAGTGGTTGAAAGTACCCAACTGTCATACTTGAGTGAAAGAAAATATACCTMAAGAGAAAATGACTCAAGTAAAAGTGAAAGTCACCTAGAAAAATACTACTTGAGTAAAAGTCTACAATTATTTTGTTTTAAATATACTTTAGTATAAAAGTACATGTAATTGCAAAAAATACTTAAGTATCAAAAGTAAAAGTWAAAATAATTCCTTATGTTAACTCCACCTTATGTTAAGCAAACCAGACGGCATGTGTTTTTAAAATATATTTTTTACGGATAGCCAGGGGCACACTCCAACACTAAGACATATTTTACAAACGTAGCATTTGTTTTTAGTGAGTCCACAAGATCAGAGACAGTAGAGATGACCATTGATGTTCTCTTGATAAGTGTGTGAATTGGACCATTTTCCTGTCCTGCCAACCTTTCAGAATCTAATGAGTACATTTTGGTGTCAGGGAAAATGTATGGAGTAAAGAGTAAATTATTTTCTTTAGGAATGTATTGAAGTAAAAGTTGTYAAAAATARATAAATAGTAAAGTAAAGTACAGATACCCTTAAAAAACMACTTATGTAGTACTTTAAAGTATTTTTACTTAAGTACTTTACACCACTGCAAAACAGTAGTTTAACTTTCATGCATGTAATCAGTCACAGATCAGTGGTCATCTGGAGCTGAGGTTTGCATCCCTAAGAGCTGATGTATAAGTAACGGCCAATGTCAAACATGACATTGAGACCTACAGACAGTGCTGAAACAGATTGAAATAGCATTGCTTCAGAACAGAGTGTGCTGGAATAGAACCAATAGAACGTTATGGATAAGTTGAAGAAGCATTGCTGGCAATCAACGCTTGACACAGTTAGACACATGAARCCAAACAAGCACTATCTAGTTTGAAAGACAATTAAAGTAATGCCTACATTGCTTTGTTACAGTTAAAATACCTACTGTCTGCTTAATGAAAACACCCATTCATTCCTATGCCCAGCCATTTGACATTAGATTGATTTCATTACATTCAGTCATTATAACAGCTACGAACAACAGGAGCAAATCTGGTTGCTTAACAATGCTTAGCATGTTTTCCTACCAGAGCTGTGGAATGGAGACCGACCAGGCCTGTGTTCGATGGGTGTGTTGTCCCTCTCTCGCTCTTCTCTCAGATGACTTTAGGTGGGTAGCTACAGTAGTTGTGCTTCGGTACACAGGTGGGTGAAGTGTTGTTGTCAGTGCTAGCAGTTGTGCTCTTCCGACTCCAAAAACAAACAAAAAAATGCTTGCCCAAACACACCAAGGTGCTGCTCCAGCAGTGGGTATTTTATGCTGTCAGCTTCCTTGTCCTATCCTTATCTCTCTCCAATTGGCTACCAGGGTAAGTTCATGCTAGTTAGTAATTTGGATTCGGGTGACGGAGTGAATAACAGCACACACCTGTCATAGCTTTTACTTTCACCCTCTCTCTCTCTCTCTCTCTCTCTCTCTCTCACACACACTTTTAAAACTAACCTTGTGGGTACACACAATTCAGTTCCATTCGAAAAAAATAATAATCTAATTCTAACCTTAACCCTAGACCCCCTGGAAATAACATTTGACCATGTGGGTGTTCACTTAAAATTACACAACAACTAGGTTCCAGTTTAACAACATTTACTAGACCATATTTACACAGTACATGGTTGCCATTGCACTCAGGTCAGGTCCATCAACAGTGAAATTACCACGCAGGTGTACTAATAACAGAGTGATAGCACCGTAATAACAGAAATATAGGGATGTCCCCAGTTGGGGGATATAGGGATGTCCCCACAAAGGTCCCCTAACACACACACACACACACACACACACACACCACACACACACACACACACACACACACACACACACACACACACACACACACACACACACACACACACATTTGCAAGCATTTAAAGTTAAACATTTAAACAGCCAATTAAAGTTGTCGATTTACTTGCATGTGACAGAAAGCTAAATTGTAGCTGGTCCCGTCAGATAACATGGCACACGTTAGCCCTTTTCTAACCTCACCAGGTGGCAGTGATTACATCCTGGCACAACTTCTGCAGCCAATTAAAATCGTAGATGTAGTTGGACATGTTCCAACACTGGTCAAATTGCTCTCTGTGTAAAGTGCCTAGTTCATGTAATTGTCACAGATTATGGCACGGGTTCGAATCTCACATGAGTCCCCCCCCCTTTGACATTTAGATTTACATGTATCCTATTAGGTTAGTGTGTTGAAAAGGYATGTAGCCTACAGCCAACAGCTTACAAATGAAAAAGGACTTACATTTCAGCCTTGCACACAAACACACTGCTATTGCCTAATAATCATATTGCATAGGCTATGTTACATGGACATGTCCAACTAAATATTTTATATGCATTTTTATAATCATCTGCTTTGTCACATATGTGTTATTTCACTAGAGATGTGCAGTAGAAATAGTCTGCACTCTCGTTATCATCCTACAGATGGCAGTATTGCAGCTTGAATCGACAGTCTTAATATAGGAAGACACTTGGCTGTCATTAATATATTCTTATGTAGGTTACACTTACAATGTTTTATAGTTTATGCAATATTATAATAACCCACTTTGTCACATGATTTTTGAATCGAGAATCAAAGGCCGACATTGAACAGTTTTTTCCTCAACAGAAAAGCTTGATGCGAGGTGGGCTCGTGTCCATGGTTAAAAAACAGTATCATTTACATTTACATTACATTTAAGTCATTTAGAAGACACTCTTATCCAGAGCGACTTATCAATTACAATGCAACCGCTTTAGCAGTGTGTGGAGCCCAGAGGGGATGAGGATTGTTATAGCCTACATGACTGCTGTTTGACAAATACATAATTCTCTACGTTTTTATTTTATTTTTTACAATGTGTGATAAACTTTCTTGTAAGGACCTCATTTATCTTTTTTCCCCATAGAAACTCATTGATGTGTTTGAAAAAGATTTTGCCATATGCAAAAACTTGAAAATGTTGTCTAACGTTAATAGGTTGTAGCCTAGTCAAGGATGCATCAATGCAATATTGCCAAACAACATTTTGTTACAGACCAAKTGAACAAGTAAACCTTGAGTTTGTAGATTTAAAAATGTCATTGGTTGGTGGATCGAAAATCGAAGATGTGCCAGGATGTAATCACTGCCACCAGGTAAGGTTAGCATAGGGCTAACTATGTTATCTGATGGGATCAYCTACAATTTATCGTTTGGTCAAATGCAAGTAAATCAACTATTTTCATTGACTGATATGTATATGATTGCATGAGAACCTGTATAACTTTAAATGGGTGCTTATGTTAGCAAGTATGGCCCCAGAATGTCTCCAGGTGGTATGAKGTTCACAATGACTCAACGCTGATGATTTTTCTACTGTCAGAACCTTTGGCAAAATATATCTACTGCAACCTTTCGAAGCTAACTGCAAGAACAATGGCCAACATGTTCCTTTTGTATTATAGATGTTTTTTATTTATTGTCCTTCCCCATAATTGTATTTCATTCTACTAATTGTCATCTAGAGAATCGTGTTTCCATATGAATACTTCAACATGATGGCACTGAATCAGTGTAAGCATAGCCTTTGTTACAGTAACATCATTTCCATTGTCTGATGTTCCCTCTGATGAAGAAAGTAAAAAGGGCAAACCCCCATCTGTGTGTTTAGGACACTAACCATGTCTCATTCTTAGCGGGAGAGCACTCTGGATGGAGAGGGATGGAAGATGCTTTGACCAATCCAGGTGTGTGCTGTTCAGTSTTGTGGATACTCTGTTATCCTGCCAGAACCAGCTCCTTGAAGGTGACACATTGCTGTGCTCAGAGCCTCTGCCTATTTGTTTACACTTCAACATAGTTGCCTCTTCTGTCTGACACACAGACACCAGCTYAGTGACACATGAGCATAGTGAGATGAGAGTTCAATATCATCTGATGCTGGCTGGTTGCCTTTGTTAGAGCTGATGTGTGGCATGTGGAGAGCTTCTACTGCTGCTCCTACCGTTTGTTTCTCTTTGTCTTACCCATGGAAACATCAGTAGCTGATGGAATGGATAGTCTGTATTACTGTGTTATTCAAAGATACTGTCATCCTCTATTTAAATCCACCAAACTCTATTGCCCGGGCAACCTAATGATCCAACAGAACATGAAATTAATATTTTATATATCTTACTTTGATCTCTGGAAACATAGTTTTAAGAACCAGCAGTAAATACAATCAGAAAAGTGTGTAAAGATAATTGGATATGTCACATGCAGACCTTTAAGCGTGTGACCCTTTTTACTTGCAGTAGTCATCTTTTGACAATGATCAGAAGAAGTACAAATAGTCTATTTCTGCTTGCCGCCAATTAGGGTTMTGACAAATGTAACGTTGCCACTGATCTAAGTTCTAAATATAGCCCATAACACACACAGAACTCTCTCTGGCATTCAGCAGAGCACAGATTGGAGCACTAACAGCTTCATGATGTTGYTTGAAGATTGAGAAATGTCGGAACTGTCTAATGGGCTCAAGCAAGGAGAAGTCAGAGAGGCAAGTATATTCCAACAAAGCCTATCCAAGTCATGCATGATTCACATGGTTACCTAAACATAGCTATCATTCTCCAACACAACTATTTCCTTATGGTAAGGAAGGGGCAGAACTGTATGTTTTCTGTATTGCCCACGTGGACAGACTACCTGTGATCCCTACCGGCTGAACATGAGTCCTTAGTCCTGGGTGGGGCTGGGTGGATTGCTGCTCTCTGCTGGCCTAGTAACTCTTTGCAGTTCCCTACTACATTTGACTGGGACCAGTTCCCACGGCACTGCTGCCTCAGAGGTAATGAATGAGGAAACCCAGCACTACCATAATGGTCTCTGAGAACCACCTGTCCCTGTCCCCATCCCCGTCCCTGTCTCCCCAAGCTACTCAGCCTGCTTTGTAAAACCCACCACTCCTGATCCCTAGCCCAAATCCCTAGCTTCCTAATACCTGCATGACTCCCCGACTAGCCCCCAGCCTCTCCCACATCCCCTCTGCTGCCTATTTGTAAGACAGGTGCTATTTGCCTGCTGTTTTGGAGCAGTTTTTCATACTCCTTGTAAAGGGTAAAGTCCCTCCAGGGTGTAATTTMGGACCTAAGTCGCGCTTGGTGCCGTCCCACTGTATATGCCTGACCAGATTAATACGCCCATCAGTGMGGAACTGGAGTCGCATGCAATTCATTACAGCCGATGGCTTGGCCTGCTTTCCCCTCTCTCCCACTCAACTTCTCCCTTTTTTTCCCCTTGCTCTCATCTRGCTTTCACCATTTTTTGCCAAGTCGTGAGGAGAGTCGAGTCTTTGGCAACTCATTTCATGCATCTTTATTCTGCCTTTTCCAGGTGGATGGGTGTCTGTGGATGATACAGAGGTCCATTGGGGGGAAAGGGAGAGAGAAGAGAGACAGAGAAGGTGAGATCAAAGTATTTTATATCAACTCTATGCAGGCTGTGTGAGTGATATACTGTACATTCTACTTCTTTCACTTAATTCTTTCAGATTTTTAAATAGAAACAAAAAATCCTATATGAAAGTTTAGAGTGCTACATTTCAACAGTATTTAATCATATATATCAGGCCTAAGGGGACAATAATTCACGCTAAGGGCCCTCTCTGAAGCCCCTAATAACTKATTCCAGTCAGCGGTTATGGCCATCACTTTGACAGGGGACAAGATAGCTGTCATTCTGGCTAGGCGAGACAGGAGTGCTGGAGTGGGTACAGGAGCTGCCGCCGCGCCGCAACGCTCTAATGAGCACAGAACACATTAAATGGCGTACGTCTATTACAGTCGTCAAATCCCCCCATCCTCCTCTCCTCCTCTGCCTTACCTTGTTCATTAGCTGCTTATCACCCCTGTTGGTGTCATCTGTAATATTTCACATTTTGATTAGCATATGATCCACGGGGGAAAAAGACAAATCATTTTATTAGCGTCAATTACAGCTATAAATMACGATTTATCTGGCTAAATTGTAATTTTACGTGTTCTCCCTCCCAGAAAACAAGAGAGAACAATGGCCTTGTACTGTAATTGCAGTAATGAGCAGCAGTGGCGTAAGTTTAGTTTTAGAAGTMGGGGGGACATAACTTGGCGGGGGGTCTGGGGATCCTCACATTTTTTGGGGCATCTAAAMCTAATTTCCTGCATTTTTTCACAATCTAATGACCCATGGCCCTTCTAGCAGTCTCTATTTAGAACAACAAAAAGTAAGCAAAAATGCTGATAGTCATCAAGCTAGGTAAGCGATCATTTTTAAATATGTTTAAGTGATTGATAATACTGAACTAGATCAATGATAATTAAATAATCAATATTGTGTTGCAACTTTAACCAATAGCCTAACAAATTAATAACTTGTACACATATAGTACAAAATGACTTAACTTTTGATTGTCTTTATTATGACATCCTCTATATCAAATTTCAGCCAGCCCGAGTCACCTGGACGCCCGACCCTGACCAGTCTTGTCAATAACTCAACTCTCTCCCCAACCCAATTTCCTTCCCACTTTTTTAAAAATGTCTCAATGGAAATGTTTGGAAAACAAAAGTTTAATAAAAACACACATACACATACACCTACACATTAACATACAGAAACAGTACATCCTCCATATCATAGGCCTAATTGTACTGTAGCTCTTTTTACTTGCACACAATAATGCTGGGTCACCCCGTCCTGCCCCTASYGGTCCATGGCCATTCAGTACCCCAACCCAACACACCCCACTCAGCATTAGGATCTCAGTGAAACATTCATTATTGGTTTCAGGTGTGCTAGGCCAAGGCCAGAGGGACAACGAACAGTACAGCAGACCCCCAGGGCCAGGACTGAGCAGCCCAGCAGCTAAGGATTGCCTTAATAAGTATCTCCCCTGACATGGGCATGTTTTCAATACAGACTCCTTTTGTCGTACAGTCATCAATATAAGGCATCCAGACCTTATGAAAGTTGCACAGTGTGCCCTTAATCTTGTAATAAATCAKATTTCTGKCATCCATTGTGAGAGGATAACCAACCTTGGCAATGCATTTCTTAGCTGTATAAATGCCAGGTTACACAGTTTCTTCTGATAACATTCTCCAGTATCAACATTTCCAAGCAAACAAAAACAGGGAGAATCTGTAGACATGCTGAGATAAAAGAACATAGTCTTTGCCAGAATTCAGCCAGTCTTCACAAGACCATAATATATGAATATATGATGTCCCCTTTTGTGTTTTAAACCTCCAGCAGAAGAATACCATTTCTGAGTGCATTATATTCAGTTTCACTGGCATATGGTAGGTTCTATGGATGGTATTAAACTGCAGAAATGTATGTCTGAGATGATATGAACATGACTGGGCATTCTAACATATCTGTATCCATTCATCATCATCAATAGCGTCTCCCAAATCTTCCTCACATTTTTGTTTTACATGTTTTGTTTCACTGGGAAAAGCATACCCACAACAGCTGTAAGATACTACTACCTGACAGATAGCTAGCTAGAGGCTAGTTTTGGTCAATTTCTTCAACAGATGATCAGGTCTATATAATTATCAAACGTATATATTGGTAGTAGAAAGGAAACACAGACTCTTTGTTTAAGTATTACAATTCTCCTTTAGTGTTACAATTGTAGGCAGACGTTGGTACAGAGTACAGCATATGATAGCTCTCCCCAGGTTCTGCAAAATGTCTAAGACATCCTGTAACTCATAGAGCCTCTCCCAGTCCTCCTTGCATGAGTTTCCCTGGCAACAACATTTTAATACATCTAACCTCCCCCTGACAGCAGCATCCATCTTGTCAGCAATTGCTGGGCTGCAGGTAGCCTAGCGGTTAGAGTGTTGAACTAGTAACCGAAAGGTTGCAAGATCAAATCCCCAAGCTGACAAGATAAAAAAAGATCTCTCATTCTGCCCCTGAACAAGGCAGTTAACCCACTGTTCCTAGGCCATCATTGAAAATAAAAATGTGTTCTTAACTGACCTGCCTAGTTAAATAAAGGTACATTTAAAAAAAAAAAGCTCACAGTGGGTTTGACCAAAACTTGACCTTTCATCACAAGTATAGCGTCATAGCAAGTCCAAGCATCTTCTGACAGGTGACTGTTTACATCAGGCCTGCGGCAGCRTTGTGTTCTCAGGACCTCAGATGGCCAGGTGGGGTCCAGACAGGAGGAGTATGAACATAGGCGGTGTCTGCCTTCTGATAGTGTCTGAAGGGCACAACACTCAAAACAAAAGAGGAGGAGACCTTACAGTTTATCATAACACAATTTAATAACCCTTTAAAAGGTACAAGGCCTTGGTTTAACCCCTTCACTAGCTAGAGCTYAACTGGCTGTGGTAGCTACTAGCTAGCTAACTATCTGCTTGTAGTTTATTCACTTCAGTCGAGAGGGAATGAAGCATTAGCTAACGTAACATGTCAGTTACACTACTAGCTCTGGGAATAATACTTTTTTTCTGTCAAACAGCAGTTATCTTGCCCGCTAGATCAGTTAACTAAAGCTTAGCCAGTTTRCTCTCTGCTTGCTTTTACAACTAAGAGAAAAAGTTCAACACACACAGACAGCAGCAGCCTCTCTTCATCTCCCATGCTGGTTCTATACTCCAGCCTGTCCGCACGCTGTGTGGTCCGTAGGGTCCTAAATCCAGCCTGCTGAAGCCGGAAAACAGTCTACCCAACTGCTCTGAGGCATCAGCATGGTCCTAAAGCACACTGCTGCTGTGTTTTGTTTCACATTACAATGATATAAAAAAAAGTCAGTTCAGAATGCTTTCCCTTTCTTTGGTGAATAGTGAGCTGGTATATTTGTTGAATGTCTAACTGGACGACCGGATAAAGAAGAGTGTAAGAACAGTGTGTGTGTGTGTATCTGTGTGTGTGTGTGTGTGTGCATGTTTGTGTGTGTATTTATGTTGTTTATGATGATGACAGGTCAGGTCGCTGTATTGAAAGTACCAATGATTTTAAATTAGTTTAGGTTGGCAGACTGGTACCTGGAATGTGAGAGTGTGAATCACTTAAACACCCACAGGTGACGCTGTTGTGTCACAAACAGCAGTGGATTTCTGAAAACATGGAGGATCCAAGGAAGAGAAACACAGAAGCATCCGAAATGCCAATAAATAAGTGATGACGCCACTGAATGCTTCTAGTCATACATGCATTCAAGAACTGTACCCTAGGACGCTCTATTCATGTGACATAATGTATAAGTAACACATGAGGTTGGAGGGAATGGGCTCGTGGTAATGGCTGGTGCGGAAAAAGTGGAATGGTATCAGATACATCAAACACATGGTGAATTGRCATACCATTCGCTCTGTTCCAACCATTTATTTGAGGCGTCCTCCCCTCAGCAGCCTCCACTGATAAGTAGTGATGATACAGTAAGTACAGTCTGGTACTCACTGTGTATCTAAGTCATGTACTATGTAAATGCATCTGATTTTGCTTAATGACAGAGATAGAAATGAAAAGGAGAGAGAAAGAGAGAGTAAGGAAAAGGAGTGATAGACGAGAGACAAGAGACGAGAGAGCGAGAGTGAGAGAGCGAGAGAGAGGGAGAGCGAGAGAGAGAGAGAGCGAAAGAGACAGAGTCCTAGGCCATACGACAAACGTTTTGTTGGCTTTTGTTTTGTCTGATTCCACTGCTGCTCTATATTCATGATCGTAAATTACTGATCAAGAACTCTATCTCACAGCAGATGTCAATGCTCTCCCAGTGATACCTCTCTCTCTCTCTTTTGGATGAAATTGGTACTGTACAGAACGTGGAAGAAGAGAGGGAGAAGAAAAACCAAATCGAGAAGGAGAGAGACAAGGGTTTGGATGAGAGGAACAATTACCATGGGTGAGTCAGGTGTTGTAAGTAATTATGTGTGTTGATCGTGACAGGGAGGCTGTTGAGAGCAGTAATGGGATCCCTGCTGCTTAATGGACATGTCACTGGTCTGTGAAGAGCTGGCAGAGACTCATTACCTGATGACCAGGGGCTGCCCACTTGCATGTTGGTGTGTGTGTCTGTGTATGGCATTGTGCCTGGGTAAATGTGTGCTAGCTCAACCGATACGTTGTCTGAGGATGCACATACTGTACCATATCTCTCAATATATGCATCTGAAAATGACTAGATATATGGAGTACATAAAGAAGGTTCCTTGGGCCAATACAATACCGCTCTCTTCGAACAGTACTGAGAGACATGTCCTTTTGACTTCCTGGAAGAGAATACAGATGAATCTGTAGATAACCTAGACAGTGCTCTCCAGTGTGAAAGACATGTAGCCTATATATCAACTTTTGCTACCGTAAAKGTCCCTGGTCTGACAGGTGCTGCTGGAGTCTCTATTCATAGGTGAATTGTGAAGCAAGTTGCTAGGTTGCAAGTTGCCACAATCAAACATAAAAATGATGTGCATAATCATGGCTTTGAAGGATGCTGAGAGACTGCCGTAGACCGTTATACGTACTGCCAATGGCAGTCCTGACTGACTGACTGAGAATACATTCTCTCCTCGGGTTTCTGTTTTTCATAAATCACTGTCAGATGGTTGTGGAATGGCTTTCTACCCCTGTAGATTACCATAACAATGATGATCTGGCAGCAAAACATTGCRTTTCCCCAAGACCCGATTTGCTAAAAGGTTGTTTTGCAAATGCCAGAACAACATCTAACAACATATTTAATTAATTGCAGTTTTGATTAAGTGTTTATCTACAGATACAAATGAACTGGAGTTGAAGATAGCAGATTATGCAGCTCTATTAGCTCTACTGTTCTGTATTGCTACTCATCAATAACTAGCATAGTTGACACCAATAGCTTCAGTATGGAATTGTGCCATACCAATTCCACAACGTTGAAGCCATATCGTTTGGAGTCATTGGTGTGTCCTGTTTGTCTCTTACATGCTGACCACACCACTCGCGTTGCGTGCGTGAACATTGCAAAATAAATGTACACATACATGCTATTCAATAATTTCATCTAAACTGCTTGCGAGCGTTTGCATAGCCAGGCACTGAAATAGAACTTGGTTCTATTTTTGACACGTGATGCGCTGCAAGTTCCGCCTCTCCCATTTCCTCATTGTTTTTTAGGAATATATACCCACATGGGTGATTGAAAGATGAATTGAGGTCCACACTCCATTCCAGTTTGTGGTGGTAATGCACCTTAAAGTTGGTTGCCAACTGACATATAAAGTCCACAGAAGAAGAAGACTACTACTGAAGGAGGAAAGATTACTAGAAACTATTAGTTTCCTCTTTTATCTGTGGATTAAATGTTGAAGTAGAGAACACATGATTTTGTGTGACTCAAAATGGATAAAAATTCTACAAGATCCAGAAAAAAGGACCTTGTGCATTTCTTGGTGAATAACAAGCCAATGTTTATATCACATGAAAAAAATAGCTAGCAACAGCTAAATGTCCATTCATGTGTTTCGACCTGTCCCCAAATAAATATAGTTGGTTCAGAGTTTGTTTTGATATTTCAACCTGCATGTCTTGGATCGCGTCTMGTGTGGATGTACAAAATCAACATGCGTGCGAAGGCGCACGATCATTTCCAAAGGTATCACTTCKCAGAGGGATCTAGACTGGATCCAGACATTGAATGCCGTTCTTAAGGGAGGGGGATAGATGGAGCGGACACATCCTTCACTATCTCACTCCTCTCGGTCTTCTCCATTCACCCTTTCTTTGTGAACAGCAAAAAGACTGACATAGATTATTAGAGTTAATCCGAGTAGAATGAGGAAAAGTGCTGAGGTGAGACAGCAGAAATTACCTCTCACTTGATCCTGCCTGCTCTGCCCTCCCTCTCTCAGGCTCCTTTTGTATTTCTCCTGCACTGGGTGATAGAGAAAGAGGGAGGGAGGGAGGGAGGGAGGGAGGGAGGGAGGGGAGGAGGGAAGACAGTGGAGTAGGGGTAAGCACAAGTCCCCGTGACATTTGAATTTCAAATTTCAAATTACATTATCTTCCTCATAAAAATCCAGCACCATAACGTTCATCATTGATTTTGTCCCAATTTAGCAAATGAGTACACACTTAGAAAAAAGGGTTCCAAAAGGGTTCTTCGGCTGCCCCCATAGGACAACCCTTTTTGGTTCCAGGAAGAACACCTCTGTGGAAAGAGTTTTACATGGAACCCAAAAGGGTTCTACCTGGAACCAAAAAGGGTTATTCAAAGGGTTTTTCTATGGGGACAGACAAATTACCCTTTTAGGTCCTAAATAGTACCTTTTTAGGACTACAGTTGCAGTTGAGAGTTCTCATTCCATGACTTAAAAGGCGTGCATGAATTTGAGCTGTGTGTGTATGCATACTTTAGAGTGTGTGTGTGGCTGGATGTCCATACCGATGTTAGGTGTTTCATGGCGCTGAAAATGAACCAAACCTTTGCGAGGGTGGGAATGGAGGGAGCAGAAGGGAGTGGAGGGAAGTGGATGGCCAGTTTACGAGGGATGACAYGTAAAGGATAATTGAGCCTGTACCAGTGGAGCCTGTCTTTGAGCAGATCCCCCTAACTAGAGGACCAGTGCAAAGGGGGAGCCAGCCAGCCAGTCAACTTACACTCTTACAGGAAACACATTGTTCATTTCTCTTAAAGGGAGAGTGGGGTAAGTTGAGCCACCCTTGTTTATAAGAAACCATACACAAAATGTACCAAATATTTAGGAAGAGGTTTATTTAGAATTCAAGGCACACGTAACCAGCATGGCTACCACAGCATTCTGCAGCGATACGCCAAAAATCATCTGGTTTTCACTTAATTTTTATTTAACCAGGTAGGCAAGTTGAGAACAAGTTCCAAGATAAAGATAAAGCAAAGCAGTTCGACACATACAACAACACAGAGTTACACATGGAGTAAAACAAACATACAGTCAATAATACAGTAGAAAAATAAGCCTATAAACAATGTGAGCAAGTGAGGTGAGATAAGGGAGGTGAAGGCAAAAAAAGGCCATGGTGGCGAAGTAAATACAATATAGCAAGTAAAACACTGGAATGGTTGATATGCAGTGGAAGAATGTGCAAAGTAGAGATAGAAATAATGGGGTGCAAAGGAGCAAAATAAATAAATAAATACAGTAGGTAAAGAGGTAGTTGTTTGGGCTATGTACAGGTGCAGTAATCTGTGAGCTGCTCTGACAGCTGGTGCTTAAAGCTAGTGAGGGAGATAAGTGTTTCCAGATTCAGAGATTTTTGTAGTTCGTTCCAGTCATTGGCAGCAGAGAACTGGAAGGAGAGGCGGCCAAAGGAAGAATTGGTTTTGGGGGTGACCAGAGAGATATACCTGCTGGAGCGCGTGCTACAGGTGGGTGCTGCTATGGTGACCAGCGAGCTGAGATAAGGGGGAACTTTACCTAGCAGGGTCTTGTAGATGACCTGGAGCCAGTGGGTTTGGCGACGAGTACGAAGCGAGGGCCAGCCAACGAGAGCATACAGGTCGCAGTGATGGGTAGTATATGGGGCTTTGGTGAAAAAATGGATGGGACTGTGATAGACTGCATCCAATTTATTGAGTAGGGTATTGGAGGCTATTTTGTAAATTACATCGCCGAAGTCGAGGATTGGTAGGATGGTCAGTTTTACAAGGGTATGTTTGGCAGCATGAGTGAAGGATGCTTTGTTGCGGAATAGGAAATCAATTCTAGATTTAACTTTGGATTGGAGATGTTTGATGTGAGTCTGGAAGGAGAGTTTACAGTCTAACCAGACACCTAGGTATTTGTAGGTTTGTCCAATATTCTAAGTCAAGCCGTCCAGGAGTAGTGATTCTGGACAGGCGGGCATGGTGCAGGCAGCGATCGGTTGAAGAGCATGCATTTAGTTTACTTGTATTTAAGAGCAGTGGAGGCCAGCGGAAGGAGATTGTATTGCATTGAGCTCGCCTGAGGGTTGTTAACCACAGTGTCAAAGAAGGGCCAGAAGTATATAGAATGTGTCCGTCCTGCGTCAGAGTGGACAGAGACTCCACCAGCAGCAAGTAGCGACATCATGGGACTATCGTTTTCTTTTCCAACAGACAAAGAACCAACACACCTGCCAGGCTTGTGAAGGGCTATTGGACGGAAGAGGAGAGTGATGGAGTGCTGCGTCAGATGACTGGCCTCCACCCACAATCAACTGACTCACCAGCCAATTGAGGATGTTGGAATGAGTTGACTGCAGGTTAGAGGAAAAGCAGCTAACTGTCACGTGTGTTCCCTCTCTGGCGCCTTAGGTCACCGCGCAGTCTGCTCCGTCTATGTCCGACGACCTGCTCACCATCGTAAGCGTGATGCGCATTATGACACTCACGCGGTGACGCCATCCCCCCTTATTCCTGCCCTGTGTTATATGTCACTCCCTTTGGTTCTTCCCGAGTCGTCATTGTATTTGTTTCTGTTCCATGTCGGTGCGCTGTTTGTTTCATTTATTATTCAATATATTCACTCCCTGAACTTGCTTCCCGCTCTCAGCATGCATCGTTACACCAACAAGTGCTCAGCATCTGTGGGAACTCCTTCAAGACTGTTGGAAAAGCATTCCAGGTGAAGCTGGTTTGAGAGAATGCCAAGAGTGTGCAAAGCTGTCATCAAGGCAAAGGGTGGCTACTTTGAAGAATCTGAAATAACATATATTTTGATTTGTTTAACACATGATTCCATATGTGTTACTTCATAGTTTTGCTGTCTATACTATTATTCTACAATGTAGAACATAGTAAGAATAAGAAGAAACCTGATGAGTAGGTTTGTCCAAACTTTTGACTGGTACTGTATATTCTTTGCTAGAAAGAATACTATATTGCGTTGTTTGTATCCCTATATCCCTTGATGGAATGATGCTGAATGCAAAACATGGCTCAACATACCCCACTCTCCCCCTATACCTCTCCTCCTCTGTTCCCCCTTCCTCTCTCTCTTTTGGACCTTTGTCCCTCCCACTCTGCCATCTCTCTCTCCCTTTAGAAATATACAGTGGATTCGGAAAGTATTCAGACCGCTTGAATGTTTTCCACATTTTGTTACGTTACAGCCTTATTCTAAAATGTATTAAATCATTTTTTCCCCATGTCAAGCTACACACAATATATCCCATAATGACAAAGCAAATGTATTACAACTAAACACTAAAATATCACATTTACTTAACCTCTCTGGTAGGGGGCAGTATTTTGATGTCCGGAGGAAAAGCGTGCCCAAAGTAAACTGCCTGTACATCAGGCCCAGAAGCTAGGATATGCATATAATTGGTAGATTTGAAATTGAAAACACTAAATTCTAAAGTTTCTAAAACTGTTAAAATTATGTCTGTATAACAATTATGTGAGTATTAATAGAACTGATATAGCAGGCGAAACACCGAGGACAAACCACTTCCCAAATATTCAGCCTACCACATTTCAATGGCTATCATTGAAAGTCCTCCCAGATTGCAGGTCCTAGGGCTTCCACTAGATGTCAACAGTCTTTAGAAAGAGTTTCAGGCTGGTTTTTGAAAAATTTGCCAGAAATGGTAGTTTTTCTAGGTGCCTCCCATTTTGGCTGTAGTGTTTCCAAGCGTGGGAAGAGAGGCGCGTTCTTGGTATTTTTCTCTGGTAAAGACAATAACGATTCTCCGTCTTAAATTTTATAATTTATTTAATATTGAGGTACATAAGGTTTGATTATAAATGTTGTTTGACTTGTTGGAAAAGTTTATTAGTAATGTTTGCGATTCATTTTGTAAGCATTTTGTTGAGAGAAACTGGGTGAATTATTGACTGAAGCGCACCAGCTAAACTGAGTTTTATGGATCAAAGAAGGACATTATCGAACAAAAATACCATTTGTGATGTAAGTGGGACCTTTTGGAGTGCCAACAGAAGAAGATCATCAAAGGTAAGGCATTTTTTATATCGCTATTTCTGACTTTCGGTCGCACCTGCCTTTTTGAAATATGTTTTTCATGTGTTTGTGAGCGGCGCTGTCCTCAGATAATGCGATGTATGCTTTCACCGTAAAGCCTTTTTGAAATCTGACCCAGTGTCTGGATTAACAAGAAGTTAAGCTTTATTTTGATGTATTACACTTAAGATTTATGAAATTTAAATATTATAATCTGTAGTTGAATTTCGCACTCTGCAATTCACAGGATGTTAGAGTTTTAGAGTTTTTTTCTATCCAAATCTACTAATTACATGCAATCCTAGCTTCTGGGCCTGAGTAACAGGCAGTTTACTTGGGCACGCTTTTCATCCGGACGTGAAAATACTGCCCCCTACCCAAGAGAGGTTAAAATCATGTTCAATCAATCATATTTATCACAGGTGTACCCAATCATCTGAAAGGATGATCAATGAAAACAGGATGCACCTGAGCTCAAGGGTCTGAATACTTATGTATTTTTGTATTATTATTTGAAAACATTTCTAAAAACCTGTTTTGCTTTGTAATATGGGTATTGTGTGTAGATTGATGAAGAAAAATATTTATTTAATCCATTTTAGAATAAGTCTATAATATAACAAAATGTTGAAAAATGGAAGGGTCTGAATACTTTCTGAATGCACTATGTTGTCTGGTGTCCATAGGACAACAAAGCCACAGACCACAGTAGTAAAACTTTGGATAACTTCTTATGGGGGGCGTGAGATGAGCTGTGATGAATAAATTGCCCAGAGGTGCCCAGAGGAAACTGCTTGCTCCTCAGTCCCAGTTGCTAATATCTGCATATTTTAGTATATTTGGATAGAAAACACTCTGGAGTTTCTAAAACTGTTTGAATGATGTCTGGGAGATAACGAACTCATATGACAGGCAAAAACCTGAGAAAAAATCCAAAAGGAAGTGGGAAATCTGAGAGTTGGTCGATTTTCAACTCAGCCTCTATTGAAACAGTGGGATATTGGTCATGTTGCACTTCCTAAGGCTTCCACTAGATGTCAAACATCTTTAGAAACTGATTGAGGCTTCTACTGTAAAGGGGGCTGAATGAGAGGGATTTAGTCAGAGGTCTGGCAGAGTGCCAGGAGCTGGTCATGCGCATTCACATGAGAGGTAGCTGCCGTCCATTTGCTTTTTCTGAAGACAAAGGAATTCTCGGTTGGAATATTATTGAAGATTTATGTTAAAAACATCCTAAAGATTGATTCTATACATCGTTTGACATGTTTCTACGGACTGTAACGGAACTTTTTGACATTTCCTCTGCAACTAGTGAACGCGCTTCGTGAGTTTTGATTTGTTTTCCAAACACGCTAACAAAAGTAGCTATTTGGACATAAATGATGGACATTATCAAACAAATCAAACATTTATTGTGGAAACTGGGATTCCTGGGAGTGCATTCTGATGAAGATCATCAAAGGTAAGTGATATTTGTAATGTTATTTCAGACTTCTGTTGACTGCACAATTTGGCTTGTATTCTTTTGTCTTGATTGGGCTCTGAGCGCCGACCTCAGATTATTGCATGGTTTGCTTTTTCCATAAAGCTTTTTTGAAATTTGACACAGCGGTTACATTCAGGAGAAGTGGATCTAAAATTCCATGTATAACACTTGTATCTTTGATCAACGTTTATTATGAGTATTTCTGGAAATTGATGTTGCTCTCTGCAAAATCACCGGATGTTTTTGGAACTACTGAACATAACGCGCCAATGTATACTGAGATTTCTTTATATAAATATGAACTTTACCGAACAAAACATACATGTATTGTGTAACATGAAGTCCTTTGAGTGTCATCTGATGAAGATCATCAAAGGTTAGTGATTCATTTTATCTCTATTTCTGCTTTTTGTGACTCCTGTCTTTGGCTGGAAAAATGSCTGTGTTTTTCTGTAATTTGGCGGTGACCTAACATAATCYTTTGTGGTGCTTTCGCTGTAAAGCCTTTTGAAATCGGACACTGTGGTGGGATTAACWACAAGATTACCTTTAAAATGGTATAAGATACTTGTATGTTTGAGGAATTTTAAWTATGCGATTTCTGTTGTTTGAATTTGGCGCCCTGCACTTTCACTGGCTGTTGTCAAGTCGATCCCGTTAATAAGAAGATAATGGGCTGAATTTTGCGGCCTGAAAGTTGGGCCTGGGTGAAGGGAGGTTGGAGTTGCCCAATTTGTATCTGTTATCCCACCCTAGTGGAGTTGCCAACAGCCAGATGCATTCGGTTTTCAAGGATACAGCTGTTTGAACCTAGCTTTCTTTTCCAGTGAAAACCAGATGTGTGAACTCCGCTCAGAACTCCGCTCCTGCTACATTTGTTTATTGTTTTCCTGACGGGAAGAGGGTGACATGCTGTTCTGGTCAGAGGGGAGAAGAGCTTAAGTAGCAGGTGACATAGGATTGTGTGGTGTGCAATGCATCTATGGAATTAAAACCGTTTTGAGTTTGAGGAGGTAATACTGGTATGGTGGAGAGTTTGTGCATGACAAATGTAGGAATTTAATGAAAATAAAAAAAAATAGAAATTATCTTGTTCAAATCACTCTCATAAAAGCAAATATTTCCATCACACACACACACACAACACACACACACACACACACACACACACACACACACACACCACACCACACACACACACACACACACACACACACACACACACACACCACACAACACACACACAACACACACACACACACACACACACACACACACACACACACACACACACACAAACCCAAATACCCATCCACCCCCTCCAGCCACATTTTCTCACTTCTAAAGCATCTGTCGCCTCAGAGGTTGATCATGGTGTTTTACCAGACATTGACAGCCGCTTTCCCCTCTTTGTTTTCCTCTTAGCAGATCTATTCTCCCCTTGTCTCCCAGCATCACTGTCCCACACAAGCTCCCTCTGGCCTACAGGCGGTCAAGGGCTTTAATAAAAGGTTCATTCGATTTTATTTTTGTTCATATTGCAGTCAGCCTGTGAAGTTGATACACCTGTCACAGCTGGGCCTGGCCCAAGGTCCAAACGTTAATAGGGTCCATAAACACAGGAAAATCCGTCAGATGACAGCCTGTCAGAACCCAACCCTTCACTGTCTGCCGCTCGCTAAAGCAAACTCCTTAAATAGGTGTCTGGGGGGGTCATTGTCTCTGAGGGCTGCCCTGTGGGAAGGTGTATAATAAAAGAAAGACAATGAAAACTAAGTGTTTGTGGCAAGGCCTTGCCTGTGGCTTCTGTTGTAACTCTGTCGGATAAGAGTGTGTGCGTGTGTGCATTCATGTGTGCCTTGTCTGCAAGTCTCTCCTTGGATCCATACACATTTTACTATGGGATGTATGGCACAGGTGACCAYTGTGGTAACATATTAGATCTGTGTAGAAATCAAGAAAGACACCAACAGATATGGATGCAACATAATGGAAACGCCTTACATTCTGACTACACCGGCCARGCYCGTGCCTCCACATGTGCCATCGTCCACATGTTGATTTTGTTCATCCACACCAGACATGATCATGACACGTAGGGTAAAATATCAAATCCAACTGTGAACCAACTATATTCATTTGGGGCATGTCGAAACATGTTAAACATTCATGGACATTTAGGTTGTACCAGTGATTGTCTGAGATGAGCTTCTCGCCTCTCTATTTTTTTTATTTTCCTCCTCGTGTTGGCTAATTTGTCCTGGGAGATTTTACCTGAAATGCATATGGTCATTTTTTTTATGGATCTTTATAGAATTTTGACCCAGAGGCATAAAAACTCCGACTATTAACACTAGAAAAACTGGGCATCGAGCAATCCCCTTCRGTGCCAGTGTATTATAACAGTCAAATAAATACATGTCATATATGCTATTGCAAAAATCARAATTTGGTTGTGTWTATGAAGGTCCAAGGTAACATTAAAATATAAAACAAGCTTTTTCAATGGTTTATTTTATCARTGCTATATGTAAAAAATGAAAAACCKCAAAACACCATCATTTAATTGTTATAAAGAAATGCATTATTATTTCGGTAAAGCAGGTCTTAGGAAACATACCAAATAATTCACTGTATTTCATTAGAACAGAAGGGGAGGACATAACTTGATTGCATGACAATGATGCTCTCTGCGCTTCTAGTGTTAATAAACAGATAAAAGGGGAAACCTTATGTGCGTTTTTAGTTAGTTAGCTTTAATTAATCTTTCCTCGTTCATATACCCACGTGGGTTTGTATGCTCCTGAAAGCCAATGAGTAGATGGGAGAGGCRGGACTTGTYGTGCGTCAAGCATCTCAAATAGAACCAAGTTCTATTTTAACGCAGATGCCCACTGACTTGTGTGAGCAGTGTGGATGAAATTATTGAATAACATTGTCGTGACTTTACTTTCATTAATCTGATGACTGTTATTTATTTAATCCACTAACAATGTTTAATTGTTACCCGATAATAATAATGTAACAATTAACTCATTAGGATTTGGGGAACCACAGAAGAAGTTGTTTAACTATTTCATTGYTAAACAGTCATCTTATTATTGCCTCTTATCAAATCTTCTTTCAGACCAGTCGTAAACTTCTTGAATATGCAAATACCCCAGCCTTGCTCATTATTCAGTACTACACAAATTGGTTTAATTATTTATTTAATAGCTAACTAAATAATAACACAGAATAAACATACATCCTTTACATGAGACAAAGGTCCCTAGTGGACTGACAAAATATGACGGCTTATTAAACAGAGATGGAGAGCGGGAAATAGAGAGAGAGAAAAAGGGACACAAATCATCGAGACATTTCAGAATTATTCTCACAGTAACGTTAATCATATAGTTTGCYCACGAACCTCCGCCCGTTTGGAKRAAGAAATCATGAATATATTTCTGTGAAATGCCTTCATTTATCTCTGTCAGAACCAAGCRATCTRGGAAAGGGTTTGTCACAATGTCCTTCTTAGTTGTCCAGTCTCCATGGGTTGTTCATTCCTCAGAATAGCTACTTAGTTGTACKAGTGATTGTCTGAGATGAGCTTCTCGCCTCTTCCTCCTCGTGTTGGCATTCAGGATTCAGAACACGATGGACATGAGCTGCAGCTCTTTGTCTCTCTGGTTCAAAAGGAATGTGAGTTAATTTCTTCACCTTGTGTTGAGGTACAAAGCGTCAACCATTCCAAGCTTTCCACTTCACGTTTCCTGGTCTAATGTTAAAACCTCTCTGGGATATGTGGGATGGTAGCGTCCCACCTGGCCAACATCCATGAACAGCATTCTCACATAGGTATTCCTCTTGTCCAGATGGGTTAGGGCAGTGTGCAGTGTGATTTGCGATTGCATCGTCTGTGGACCTATTGGGGCTGAAAGCAAATTGGAGTGGGTCTAGGGTGTCAGGTAGGGTGGAGGTGATATGATCCTTGACTAGTCTCTCAAAGCACTTCATCGTTTAGCTCAGTTACCTTAGCTTTCTTGGGAACAGGAACAATGGTGGCCCTCTTGAAGCATGTGGGAACAGCAGACTAGGTTAGCGATTGATTGAATATGTCCGTAAACACACCAGCTAGCTGGTCTGAGCTTGCTCTGAAGACGCGGCTAGGGATGCCGTCTGGGCCGGCAGCCTTGCGAGTGTTAACACGTTTAACCTCTCTGGGATAGGTGGGACGGTAGCGTCCCACCTGGCCAAAACCAGTGAAAATGCAGAGCGCCTTCACTGGTGTAGCTTTAATTTTTTACTATAAAAATCCAACTTTCATGAAATCACACATGCAAGATACCAAATTAAAGCTACACTTGTTGTGAATCCAGCCAACATGTCATTTTTCAAAAAGGCTTTTCGGTGAAAGCAAACGATGCTATTATCTGAGGATAGCAGCCCAGTAAACAAAGAGAGAAAAGCATATTTCAACCCTGCAGGAGCGACACAAAACGCAGAAATAAAAATATAATTCATGCCTTACCTTTGACGAGCTTCTTTTGTTGGCACTCCAATATGTCCCATAAACATCACCAATGGTCCTRWTGTTCTATTAATTCCGTCGATATATATCCAAAATGTCCATTTATTTSGCYCGTTTGATCCAGAAAAACATTGGTTCCAACTTGCACAACGTGACTACAAAATATCTCAAAAGTTACCTGTAAGCTTTGTCCAAACWTTTCCATTGCACCGTAATATATGGCTCCCATATATAAAAGCACAAGTGGCTGCAAATGAAACATGATTTACTTATTAAAATATAAAAACTAGATGATGATACAATATGTCATATCAATGACACATTCCAGCCATAAAAATACTTTAATTATATGGGACAGTTTGTATTGGTAATTTGCAGYGTTAGGGAGTAACATATTATATGTMATCAGTTACATGTAATCTGATTACAAATAAAGTAACTCATCTGTTACTTTTCCAGCAAAAATATTGTTATCAGATTACAGATACTTTGAAAAACTAGATAATTAATTCTTAGATGACTTTGAAATTCAGAAAGAATGTTTACAAAAAAATACATTTTGACACTTTTCTGTTTTCTCAATGACATTCAATTCAGCATTGAAAAAGGTGCAAGTTTAAGTATTTTCCACCTGAGCGAGTCTGACCACAAGTCAGACACCACTATGACAACACACCAAATGGTTTTGATGAATCCTTTTACTCTTCTTTGAAAGCCTCTTAACGTGAAAGATATCCAAAAGTAACTGAAAGAAATCTGATTACGTTACTGAGTTTGAGTAAGCCAAAAGTACATTACAGATTACAGTTTTGGACTGGTAACTAGTAACTATTATGGATTTTATTTAGAAGTATGTGTATGCACCACACACACCTGACTCATACAAACTCATKTGATTTTTTTGTCTTTTGTTGCTTCTTGTTCAAAWCAAATCAAATGTTTTTTTGTCACATGCTTCATAAGKAACAGCTGTAGACTAACAGTGAAATAATTACAGGTCCTTTCCAACAARTCAGAGTTAAAAAGGCAATCTATAGTTGCTTCATACATTTTTGGACTTCTGACGGTAACATACTCTGTTTCACGGACTCATGGCTCTCTCCTGATATACTTTCCCTGTCCATACAGGCAGCTGGGTTCTCAGTACATCGCGCAGACAGGAATAATGATTTCATGATTAACTGAATACATTTGTTTTGTGCCATTTAGGCTAAATTAAATTCTAAGCATCACTCCAGTCAAAATAGGCTCCGCGAACGTTTGATACCATTAATTTGCGATGGGCTCGCGCTAGTTTTCCAGCTTAGCCAACGTTCTTTTTAAATTTTTTTAGCATTGGGTGAATTTTGACTAGTTCTATTGTCTAGCCTACTATAGATACAGAACAAGAAGAACGAATGACTGTGTCGCGTCCATAGATACAGAACAAAAAGAACGAACAACTGGGTCGCGTATAGCCACCCTAGATTTGTGTTGGGACTATATCTTGTGGAATGATGAAATAGTATGAATAAATTATAAAAAATAAAGTTTAATGAAAATGTGTCTATCATTATTTGAATATGTTGGTAACCCATTGTATAAAAGTGATAATGCCCTCGAAGCCGGTGTTTGTTGGACATATTGGCACGGTTTGCCAGCCCTCGACTTCATCTCGGCCCTAACAACACCCGTGCCAATATGTCCAACAAGCACCGGCTTCGATGGCATTATCACTTAACTAAAGGACAGCCTCTCTGTATGTATGGCCCATGTAGAGCACTACACATTTCAAGACAAGGGAACCCTGAGTGAGAGGAAAAGACAAATAAATCACTACAAAATAGAAGGGATTCATGTGGTTTACACGTTACTTTCTAAAGCTGTCTCTGGTGAAAGATAGCAACGCTTTTTTTGACAGTCTAAATTTGCAGTGGCAGGTGATAGAGATGATAGTCAAATGTTCCTGTTAATTGGAATGCAGAACGTTTTTTCTTGCATTTTCCAGTTGGTTTGCTCATCTGGAAATCATGGGGAAAATGATCCAAAGATATTCAAGTACAGCTAGTTCTTCTGTGTGTCACGCCCTGACCATAGTTTGTTTTGTATGTTTTATGTTTTGGTTGGTCAGGGTGTGATCTGTGTGGGCATTCTATGTTGTATGTCTGGTTTGTATATTTCTATGTGTTTGGCCTGATATGGTTCTCAARCAGAGACAGGTGTTTTGCGTTGTCTKTGATTGGGAACCATATTTAGGTAGCCTGTTTTGTATTGTGGGTTGTGGGTTATTGTCTATGTTATGTTGCATGTTAGCACATTGTTTATATAMCGGTCACGTTCGTCTTATTCGTTTTGTTTTGTAAGTTTGTTTAKGTGTTCTTCATTAAAGATAGAAGAATGTATTCAAACCACGCTGCGCTTTGGTCCGCTTCTTACGACGATCGTGACACTGTGCTTCAAATTGCCAGTAATATATGAAAATATTATCAGTATGACAATACATTGATATGATAGTTATATTCCATCCCCATTCCACTTAATATTCACATATTCAATTAAAGGTTTTGCTGTGCATCCATCATCATTCTCTCAGTGGTACTAACAGTCTATTTTAGTATGAGCTGTGTTAGGTTGATTAGGGAAGGTATAGAGAGGGAATAATTCACCAGTGCTCATAACTAGCCATCAGTTCTTTAACTTGCATAATAAAGTGTGTGGGTTGAATCAGCAGTATGCATGTCTAATGTAATTGGACTGCAGAACTGCAGCTAAATAGAGAAAAAACGAGCCTAGCTGTGTTTATTTGTTTCCAAGAAATGTACCATGGTTTATAACAAAGCCTGTCCTATATGGCTTGATGGATCCAGCTTTAAAAAATACTGTATGGCTCAGTACATGAAGGGAATAGAGTGAGATGCAGCCGCAATATCACACTGAAGGTCATAAACAATGTTGCAGATTTAGATGCACATCTTATTGGTGCAGTTTGCACCCTCTCAACACCCCCACCCCTGCTCCTACTTCAAGCAGACAGTACATAGAGCATATAAGTGTGTGTGTGTGTGTGTGRGTGTGTGTGTGCAGCCTCGTGGAGACCCCAAAGGGTCTTGTGTTATCTCCCTTCCGTAATACCCCCCACCTGAAATCTCTCCATTTATCCCCCTAATCGGTAAAAAAGTTACAAACCTTATGTATTTCATTTGATTACTTTGGGGCAATGGTACCTGATTGGCGCCTGTGATAGTGTCTTCTCCATGGCCATCTTTTAGAATGAGAGTATGCTTTAGGTCATCTAAGCCTACCAGACCCAATCATAACTACTGTCATTGCACTGTATAGTACAGTAGCCTACAAGCAAAGACAAAGGACAAAGTGAGATGAGTTTAGACTCACTGACCAAATTCTGCTGTCTGTTCTAGGTTCAGTTATCTAACATGTTGGTTATTTCACACCGAAATAAGGGAGTGTGAACAATTGATTTAATACATTTTTCAATAATACCTGTTCAGTCTGTCAAGTTCTTACCTGACTTGTTAGAGACAGTTAGGCCTATAGGTCGTTATCAATAAAACTTCACAATATGGTGCAGAGCATTCGATTTGGCTGCTGYGGAGCAAGGAGCCGCTCAGCTCCGCTAAAATCATTCACAACTGTGTGCCGTTTTCAAGGGATTGTTAAATAAATTGTATAACTATTTGGTTTTAATATCATCACTTCTTGAAGAGCATAGTCAGAAATACACATTTCTGATTATTTGACATTTGGGTCCATTAAATGTTTTGTCTTTTAGCAGACACTTATCCAGAGGGACTTACAGGAGTAATTAGGCATTAAGTGCCTTGCTCAAGGGCACATCAACAGATTTTTCAGCTAGTCGGCTTGGGGATTCAATCCAGCAATTTTTCGGTTATTGGCCCAACACCCTTAACCGCTAGGCTACCTGTCGCCCTATCATCAGAGCTATGCAGCAAGTAACTGCATGCTTTTCATGATCAGTAAACATCAATTGATCATGTATGTTCAGATACATGAGGGTAGCCTATTCATTTTGCGTGTAGCTAGCTAGCTAATAAACCAACATGTGTCATTTAGCTTGCTTCATCGGAGATTACATTACTGGGGCCAAGCTTCCTGCCATTCAGGACCTCTATACCATGCGGTGTCAGAGAAAGGCCCTAAAAATTGCCCAAAAACTCCAGCCATCCTAGTCATAGACTGTTCTCTCTGATACTGCACGGCAAGCCATACCAAAGTGCCAAGTCTAGGTCCAAAAGTCTCCTTAACAGCTTCTATCCTCATTCCACAATAATGCTAAACAGCTAATCAAATGGCTACCCAAACAATTTGCATTAACCCCCCCCTTTTTTTACGCTGCTGCTACTTGCTGTTTATTATCTATGCATAGTCACTTTATCCCTACCTACATGTACTACATATTACCTCAATTACCTCAACTAACATTGACCCGGTACCGGTACCCCCTGTATATGGACCGCATTATTGTTATTTTATTGTGTTACTTTTTTAAAGTTGAGTTTATTTAGTAAATATTTGTTTTATTTATTTTTCTTAAAACTGCATTGTTGTAAACATTTCACGTTAAGGTCTATACCTGTTGTATTCGGCGCAGACAACTTAAATTTGATTTGATTAGACTTTTGGAAAGAGCTTAACATCAGCATCCTAAAGTACAGAAACAATATGTAATTTATTCCCTGAAAGTTAGCTTGTTTGCTATATGGATGTGATCTGTTGTTAGCTAGCTAGACAATTTGATGTGGRCCATCAATTAATGTAGCCTATCAGCAATCAGATTAAACACTCTTAATTAAAACAATGTTAAAAAGGGAAWAATGTTGGCTAACTTTGCAAGGAAGGACAAAGTTYATTGGAGAAAAAAGTACATTAGGTTTACTTACCACTATGTTTGGCCAKACGTTAATAAGTTTRTACCGGTAGCTTGCAAAGTAAACATAATAAAGATAACAGTACATTGGCAAATGCGCACCCTGCTGCTACTTGACAGGCAGAGCACACAAGGAATGGGAAATGAACCTAAACAACTTTTATTTTATATCACTCAAATATCCAATTAATGATGGCCAATATTGAGAGATATCGTGAGGCTACCCTTACATATCTGAAATGACATGATCAATTGATGTTTACTGATCATGAAAAGCATGCAGTTACTTGCTGTATAACTCTGGTGATAGAGAAACATGTGCACAATTGTTTCGCATGGAATAATCTGAAATACGTAGTTCTGACTATGTTCTTCAAGAGTAAATTATATTACAACCAAATATACTGAACAAAAATATAAATGCAAKATGTAAAGTGTTGGTCCCATGTTTCACGAGATGAAATAAAATATCCCAGAAATGTTCAATATGCACAAAAAGCTTCTCAAATTTTTGCCACAAATTTGTTTATATCCCTGTTAGGGACCATTTCTCCTATGCCAAGATAATKSATRCACCTGACAGGTGGTGCATATCAAGAAGTAGATTAAACAGCATGATCATTACACAGGTGTACTTTGTGCTCTGGACAATAAAAGCCCACTCTAAAATGTGCAGTTTTGTCACACAGCACAATGCCACAGATGTCTCACGTTTTGTGGACAGCGTGCAATTGGCATGCTGACTGCAGGAATGTCCACCAGAGCTGTTAACAGATAATTTAATGTTAATTTATATACCATACGCTGCCTCCAACGTGTTTTTTGAGAATTTGGCATTAAGTTCAGCGGGCCTCACAACCTCAGACCACATGTAACCACGCCAGCCCAGGACCTCAACATGTGYCTTCTTCACCTGCGGGATTGTCTGAGACCAGACACCTGGACAGCTGATGAAACTGAGAAGTATTTATGTCTTTAATAAWGCCCTGTGTGGGGAAAAACTCATTGGTTGGGCCATTGCCCTCACAGGCCCACCCATGGCTGCGCCCTGCCCAGTCATGTGATATCCATTGATTAGAAGCTAATTAAATTATTTTAATTTACTTATTTCCTAATATGAACTGTAACTCAGTAAAATCATTGAAATTCTTGRGGGTTGTGTTTAAATTTTTGTGCAGTATAGGAAAAATATATTTAYCAATCCCTTGAAAACYGCAAGCAGTTGTKAATGGTTTTAGCGGAGCCCCCAGCAAGGCAAATCAAATGCTCTGCACTTTATTGTGACGTTTTATTGATAACGACCTATAGCTTYTGACATGTGGTTACATTCATGCTAGGTAGTTGACATTGCAACTGCCAGTGTCCAGCACACATCCTTTATACAAAGAATGCAGCATCCTACAATAAACCAAACCTTCCATCTCCAGCCCAGTCTGTCAATAGTTCCTGGTCAACCTCTAAATCAGGGGTATTCAAATCTTAGCCTACAAGGTCAGCACTACTGCTGGTTTTCTGTCCTACCTYATAATTAATTGCACTCACATGGTATCTCAGGTTTAAATCAGTCCCTGATTAGAAGGGATGATTTTTTAAACACAGTAAAACTGGCTTCGAGGTCCAGATTTGAATTTGAGGGCTCTAAATAATGTCCTGTAATTCCTGTCCTCTGAACTGGGAGATTCTGAGACAGCATTCACCCGGCTGGGGGTAACAAGGCAGGAGTGCCCTTTTGTCGATGACTTTTACACTAATAACAGAGCTTTCCTGAAATATATTTTTATCCATCTCCCAAAACGAGGTAACCTTTGAGATATCCACTAATAATTACTTACACTTTTCCCCGTGGGGTGCAGTGAAGCGGGCTGCAAGACCCAACGCTGCTTACCACCTGAGCTCAGGGACTCTTTATATGAGTTAATATCAAGAGCAGGAGCCCAGCACATAGAAAAATGCACACGAACACACACACACCACACACACACACACACACACACACAACACACACACACACACACACACACACACACACACAACACACACACACACACACACACACACACACACACACACACACACACGCACCACACACACAGTAGCGCACACGCCACACCACACACACCCCTCAGATCAATGTGATAAGGATCTCAGAGCAATTGCCTGGCTCTACTGGGAAATATGAAGACAAGAGGGAAAATGGAGTGAGACAAATGAAGACAGCAAGATATAGAGAGGGACAGAGCGAGAGAGTTAGAGAGAGAAATGAGAGAAAATGGTTTATACCATTTCCAAGCCCTCCAGCCAACCATACGTATATTGGCTGTACCTCGTTCTGCTTTCTGAATGATATGCAGTACTCAGTTTCAAGTTGTAATGTCACGTGCACAGTACAGTGAAATGCTTTACTTGCAAGCTCTAAATCCAACAATGCAGTAATCAATATCAGTGTAGTATTAAACAAAACACACAAGAATAAACGATAAGAAAAACACGAGAAAGTAAAAGCTATAGTTCCAAAACCATATTTACAATGTGCAGGGATACTGGAGTGAATAGAGGTAGATATGTATAGGGTGTGACTAGGCATCAGGATGTATGATAAACAGAGTAGCAGCTGCGTACATGAAGATTGTATTGAGTGTGGTGCGTGGGTGTAGAGTTCAGTATACTGTAAATGTGTGTGCATGGTATGTATGTGTTGGAATGTCAGTGAGCGTGCGTGGTGGGAGTCCTGTCCTTTGAATTTGCATAGAGACAGCGCAAAATGAAAATAAATACAAGGGTCAACTCAGATAGTCCATATAGCCATTTTGTTAGCTGTTTTAGCAGTCTTACGTCTTGGGGAAAGAAGTTGTTCAGGAGCCTGTTGGGTCAGACTTCATGCACCGTTAAAGGGTTGCCGTGTGGAAGCAGACAGAACAACAGTCTATGGCTTGGGTGGCTGGAGTCTTTCTAACGATTTTATGGGCCTTTCCTTTCCCGGTATTGTGATATATCAACATGAAAAGCCCTGGTTAGGATGCTTGCCTTAGGATCAGGGCACTTCCATTTTTCAATGAGGATCTTGTTTTCAATCTTTTGAAGCCCAGGGATCAAGTGAATTAACACAAGTGAGTCACTGCAGTGAAAACATCACCTAAATCATCTCTGGCTTTGTCAAAGTGCCAAGGAAAGAACACAGGATGCTGATGAAAGTGGCTGATAGAGCAGCTTCTCCCTAAGCCTGGCGCACCGCATATTATTCAAATGTTAGTTAGGAATAGCCTTACACTGGGCACAAACTGTTTGAGTCCACCGTTGTTTCAAACGTAATTTGTCACATATTGTGACCTGTAATGTAAATGGAGGAGAAAAGTCATCAATGACCGGACTAGGGCAGGGGCAGGACTGTACTCAGGCTGTGGAGTTGGGACTTAGTTCTGAGCACCCGAAAAGCCGGAGCGGTTACCGGGTTGCACAGGAGCCTGTTAATAGGTTTACCAGGTACTCGTTACACTGAGTATTATTTGGGTCCCAGGTGCAACGTGGTTTCCTGTCAGCAGGGCTTTATAAGTCCTTCAGTTGCCAGGAGAGGGGTAATTAAGTGTAGGTGCCCGGTTCACGTTGGTGGGCGAGGTTGTGGAGGATGAAGCCGGACCGGGATGCGGTGATGGTGACGACGTTTAAAAAACCAAGCTCAACGTTCCTAGTAGTGGAACAATTCCAATGACTTTGGTGATTTGCTTCACAATGCTTAAGGGAAGTGCCGA
This sequence comes from Salvelinus sp. IW2-2015, assembly GCF_002910315.2. Lineage (NCBI taxonomy): Eukaryota > Metazoa > Chordata > Actinopteri > Salmoniformes > Salmonidae > Salvelinus > Salvelinus sp. IW2-2015. The sequence continues at coordinate 31,286,536 of NC_036866.1, forward strand.
CATCGAAGGATCAAAAGTGATATCGCCTATGAACGCTTGCCTCTGGTTTTGCTAAGATGGTAGGTAGGGAGAGTGGGGAATCTCGTTCATCCATTCCTGCGCGTCATATTAGTTGACTAGGCATTTGTCTAAATAGAGTCTAGTTACTCCTGCCGTTTACGACCGTTCATTTAATTTCTCACTTTGCAAATGCAGACCACAGCCACCCCCAAAGGTGGAATTGAGTGCAGTCGCCTTCGGTTGCTGCTTTAAATATCATAATATCAGTGACATTCAACACATCCCTACGTACCAGACTATTAGGCTTTATACCTGCCATTTACCTGTGCTTCATTGAATTTCTTACTTCAGAGCATTCAAAAGCACTGAGAGCACTGTGCAGAAATCACATCCCATGGTTCCCGCACCAGTTGTAAGTCAACTGCTAGGTGCGGCCAAAGCAACCTGCCAGAGACCCCGTGTGAACGGACCCAGCAGCGCGTAGCTGGGGAGATAAACGAGAGGGCTCGGCACCATGCCCGGAAGTTGCTGCCAACCTCCGTAACCTGCAACCCCCACTTGTCCGCCTTTGGCCCACCGATTGTTGTTTTGGATGATAAATTTTCAACCGCAAGGATAATGTCATCATGGTGACCAAATTCAACAGCCAAACCTTCTAAAAATACGTTGAATTGCATCTCTAAATAATGTCAGATCTTTCAGGCTGTAT
>NC_036866.1:31287269-31300436 GCF_002910315.2 Salvelinus sp. IW2-2015
CACACACACACACACACACACCACTCAGATCAATGTGATAAGGATCTCAGAGCAATTGCCTGGCTCTACTGGGAAAATGAAGACAAAGAGGGTAAAATGGAGTGAGACAAATGAAGACAGCAAGATATAGAGAGGGACAGAGCGAGAGAGTTAGAGAGAGAAATAGAGAAAATGGTTTATACCATTTCCAAGCCCTCCAGCCACACCATACGTATAGTATGGCTGTACCTCGTTCTGCTTTCTGAATGATATGCAGTACTCAGTTTCAAGTTGTAATGTCACGTGCACAAGTACAGTGAAATGCTTTACTTGCAAGCTCTAAATCCAACAATGCAGTAATCAATATCAATGTAGTATTAACAAAAACACACAAGAATAAACGATAAGAAAAACACGAGAAAGTAAAAAGCTATAGTTCCAAAACCATATTTACAATGTGCAGGGATACTGGAGTGATAGAGGTAGATATGTATAGGGTGGTGACTAGGCATCAGGATGTATGATAAACAGAGTAGCKGCTGCGTAKATGAAGATTGTATTGAGTGTGTGTGCGTGGGTGTAGAGTCAGTATACTGTYAATGTGTGTGCATGGTATGTATGTGTTGGAATGTCAGTGAGCGTGAGTGTGTAGAGTCCTGTCCTTTGCATTTGCATAGAGACAGTGCAAAATGAAAATAAATACAAGGGTCAACTCAGATAGTCCATATAGCCATTTTGTTAGCTGTTTAGCAGTCTTACGTCTTGGGGAAAGAAGTTGTTCAGGAGCCTGTTGGTGTCAGACTTCATGCACCGTTAAAGGTTGCCGTGTGGAAGCAGACAGAACAACAGTCTATGGCTTGGGTGGCTGGAGTCTTTAACGATTTTATGGGCCTTCCTTTCCCTGGTATTGTGATATTACACATGAAAGCCCTGGTTAGGATGCTTGCCTTAGTGATCAGGAGCTTCCATTTTCAATGAGGATCTTGTTTTCAATCTTTTGAAGCCCAGGGATCAAGTGAATTAACACAAGTGAGTCACTGCAGTGAAAACATCACCTAAATCATCTCTGGCTTTGTCACAAGTGCCAAGGAAAGAACACAGGATGCTGATGAAAGTGGCTGATAGAGCAGCTTCTCCCTAAGCCTGGCGCACCGCATATTATTCAAATGTATGTAGGAATAGCCTTACACTGGGCACAAACTGTTTGAGTCAKCGTTGTTTCAACGTAATTTGTCACATATTGTGACCTGTAATGTAAATGGAGGAGAAAAGTCATCAATGACCGGACTAGGGCAGGGGGCAGGACTGTACTCAGGCTGTGGAGTGGGGACTTAGTCTCTGAGCCGAAAAGCGAGCGGGTTACCGGGTGCACAGAGCCTGTTATAGGTTACCAGGTACTGTACACTGAGTATATTTGGGTCACCAGGTGCACGTGGTTCCTGTCAGCAGGGCTTTATAAGTCTTAGTTGCCAGGAGAGGGGTAATTAAGTGTAGGTGCCCCGGTTCAGTTGGTGGGCGAGGTTGTGGAGGGGATGAGCCCCGACCGGGATGCGGTGATGGGTGACGACGGTTTAAACCAAGCTCACGTTCCCTAGTAGTGGAACAATTCAATGCTTGGTGAATTCTGCTTCACAATGCTAGGAAGTGCCGACATCGAAGGATCAAAAAGTGARATCGCTATGAACGCTTGCCTCTGGTTTTGCTAGATGGTAGGTAGGGAGAGTGGGAATCTCGTTCATCCATTCCTGCGCGTCACTAATTAGTTGACTAGGCATTTGTCTACCAATAGAGTCATAGTTACTCCTGCCGTTTACCCACGTTTCATTTAATTTCTTCACTTTGAAATGAAGAGCCACAGCCACCCCCAAAGGTGGATTGAGTGCAGTCGCCCTTCGGTTTGCTGCTTTAAATATCATAAATATCATGACATTCAACACATCCCTAACGGTACCAGACTATTTAGGCTTATACCTGCCATTTACCTGTGCTTCATTGAATTTCTTCACTTTGACATTCAGAGCACTGTGCAGAAATCACATCCCATGGTCCGCACCAGTTGTAAGTCAACTGCTAGGTGCCGGCCAAAGCAACCTGCCAGAGACCCCGTGTGAACGGACCCAGCTAGCGCCGTAGCTGGGGAGATAAACGAGAAGGGCTCGGCACGTGCCCGGAGTTGCTGCCAACCTCCGTACCTGACCCCCCACTTGTCCGCCTTCGGCCCCCCGATTGTTGTTTTGATGATGAATTTTCAACCGCAGGATTATGTCATCATGGTGACCAAATTRCAACAGACAAACCTTCTAAAAAATACGTTGAATTTGCATCTCTAAAATAATGTCAGATCTTCAGGCTGTATGCACTATTAGAAGAAAATGAAAGATATTGGCTGAGCAGCACCTCCTACTGGACAATTGATATATCTACAGCACTGCCTTTGGTGTCCTCTCTGGATTAAGCCAAGCATAGCTTTGACTTGGACATTTACCAATGTCGCTATCATGAGAAAAATTGTGTGAGCATCTCACTTTAAAACAAAATAGATTTATCTTGCTATCGAAGTACTTACAATGGTAGAGGTTAAACAGAGAATTAAATATGACCATACTCTATCATTCGTTATATTCAATGAACTATTTAGGCCTATTCATAGGTGGTCTCATTCACTCGTGTGTGTCATGCATTGTTATGAAAGTTCTCAAGCCGCCTGACGGCGGGCAATAGTGGTGCCCTAATGTTGTGATCTACGATGTTTAGTCTAAATTAAAGATGATGCCTGGAAATATGATGACTTGTAAAGTAGTCAAAATATTTAGTATGAAACAATTTCCAGCATGATCATGTCATCAAATTTACTTTAGACAAATGGCAATGTTTCATTAGTTAGCAAAGTTTCATCAAAAATTGCTAGCAAATGCTAAGTTAGCTAGCTAAATCCGGTGACCTCCCTTCAAATCTTAGGCGAACTAGATGTTATACTGCATCTAAAGTCAATCTGCGGAAATCAGAATGATTATAAAAGGTTTTCCACGAATTGTATTTCCAAGCCAATTTAACTTCTAGAATAGGGGCACGCATTTTCACGTTTGAGAAGAGCGTGCCCAGAGTAAACTGCCACTACTAGTAGATGCAAAATATGCATATTAGTAGTGATTGGATAGAAAACACTCTGAAGTTTCTAAAACTGTTTGAAATCTGTTGTGACATATACAAGAACTTATTTAGCAGGCAAACGAGACAAACCATTTCGATTCTTTTTGAGGTCTCTCTTTAATGTGTTTTCATTGGGAAATCCAGATTTCTAATTGAAATTTTGCAGTTCTATACGCTTCCACTGGATGTGAAGTCGTTTAGAAATTGTGAGGGTTTTCCTTTGGTGTAATGAAGTAAGTGCCATCAGAAAAGGAGGTAACTTGAAGTGTCACTGTTGTGATAGAGGTGCGTGACAGAAGCTAGCTACACGTTGTTTTAACTGGTATTGAAGCGTCATCCCGTCTTCAATTTATTGATTATTTAGTTAAAAATACCTACAGTTGTATTATAATGTAGTTTGAATGTGTTGGCAAAGTTTACGGTAACTTTTGAGATATTTTGTATGGCTTGCACATTGGAGGTGTTTTTCTGGATCAAACGGCGCAACATAAATGCATTTTGGATATATATGCGAGAATTAATCGAACAAAGAGTCCATTTGTGATGTTTTTGGGACTATTGGAGTGCCAACAACAGAAGCTCATCAAAGGTAGGCATGAATTATATTTATTTTTGCGTTTTGGTGCGCCTGCAGGTTGAATATGCTTCTCTTCTTTGTTTACTAGGTGCTAGGATAATAGCATCGTTTGCTTTCGCCGAAAGCCTATTTGAAATCTGACACTGTTGCCTGGATTCAAACAAGTGTAGCTTTAATTGTGATTGCATGTGATTTCATAAGTATTTATTTATACACTGTTCGAAAAAATAAAGGGAACTTAAACAACAAATCAAGTAATCCGTAAACTGTCTGTGACCACACTAATTGACAATAATGTCACATGCTGTTGTGCAAATGGAATGGACAAAGGTGGCATTATAGGCAATTAGCAAGACACCCCAATAAAGGTGGTTCTGCAGGTGGTGACCACAGACTATCTCAGTTCTAGCTATCTTGGCTGTGTTTTGGTCACTTTTGAATGCTGGCGGTCTTTCATCTAGTGGTAGCATGAGACGGAGTCTACACTAACAAAGTGGTCCAGGTAGTGCAGCTCACATCCAGGATGGATCAATGCGAGCTGTGGCAAGAAGGTTTGCTGTGTCTGTCAGCGTAGTGTCAGAGCATGGAGGCGCTACCAGGAGACAGGCCAGTACATCAGGAGACGTGGAGGAGCGTAGAGGACAACAACCCAGCAGCAGGACGCTACCTCCGCCTTTGTGCAAGGAGGGCACTGCCAGAGCCCTGCAAAATGATCCAGCAGGCCACAAATGTGCATGTGTTTGCTCAAACGGTCAGAAAAAGACTCCATGAGGGTGGTATGAGGGCCCGAGTCCACAGGTGGGGTTGTGCTTACAGCCAAACCGTGCAGGACGTTTAGCATTTGCCAGAGAACACCAAGATTGGCAAATTCGCCACTGGCCGCTGTGCTCTTCACAGATGAAAGCAGGTTACACCTGAGCACGACATAGTGACAGAGTCTGGAGACGCCGTGGAGAACGTTGGCTGCCTGCAACACTCCTACAATGACCGGTTTGGCGGTGGTCAGTCATGGTGTGGGGTGGCATTTCTTTGGGGGGCCGCACAGCCCTCCATGTGCTCGCAGAGGTAGCCTGACTGCCATTAGGTAAAGAGTGAGATCCTCAGACCCTTGTGAGACCATATGCTGGTGCGGTTGGCCCTGGGTTCCTCTAATACAGACAATGCTAGACCTCAGTGGCTGGAGTGTGTCAGCAGTTCCTGCAAGAGGAAGGTTGATGCTATGGACTGGCCCGCCTGTTCCCCAGACCTGAATCCATTGAGCACATCTGGGACATCATGTCTCGCTCCATCCACAAGCCACGTTGCACCACAGACTGTCCAGGAGTTGGCGGATGCTTTAGTCCAAGTCTGGGAGGAGATCCTCAGGAAGACCATCCGCCACCTCATCAGGAGCATTCCCAGGCTTGTAGGAAGGTCATACAGGCACGTGGAGGCCACACACTACTGAGCCTCATTTTGACTTGTTTTAAGGACATTACATCAAAGTTGGATCAGCCTGAGTGTGGTTTTCCACTTTAATTTTGAGTGTGACTCCAATCCAGACCTCCATGGGTTGATAATTTGATTTCCATTGATCATTTTTGTGTGATTTTGTGTCAGCACATCAACTATGTAAAGAAAAAAGTATTAATAAGAATATTTCATTCATTCAGATCTAGATGTGTTATTTTAGTGTTCCCTTTATTTTTTGAGAAGTGTGGTAACTTATTTGAATTTGGCGCTCTGCATTTTTACTGGCTTTTGGCCAAATGGGGCGTTAGCTCCCACATATCCCAGAGAAGATAATGCACTTTTCATGACATTTTCATAGGCGCTCATTACATTGCATTGAGTAAAATACTCCATTGGGCATCAGTACAAAACAAACGTGAAACAATTTTGTGACGAAACATGCAATCCATGAATAGCATTTGCAAAGTCATCAACAGCTATTGTTTCAATTCAACCGAGGATTCAACWAAAAATAGACAATACATAGGCCTCAACATTTGAAGGAAATGTAGCTTCTGCTTGGATCTTTTGTCTGTGCCACTGACTTAATCTGGCTATAATTCCAATTTGTTTTTATATTAATTATTGATATTTTGGATTTATCTCAACCAAACATCTAAGWAGAAAAACAGGACAACATCACATCAAACGTTATTTAAAATGCATTTAAAGTTTGATTTGATTTGATCCTACTTTTTGGTTGAGATGAAGACGTGAATCCAACATATCAATTATTAATTTGAAGACAACATGGAATTAAAGCCAGTGTCATGAGCTCTACACTCTCRGCTCTCTCCCGCAGAGGGGGAGAGGGATGAAGTTGTCCCGGTTTTATGACTTAACCTGATCGTAAATACCCTGCAGAAACTCTGCCTTTGGGCTCTGCAGTATTGAAAATTGAATGCCTGAGGGTTACAACAGAGAGACACTTGGCCAAATCTTTAACATAAAAAGGTTGGACATTGAACAATATTTATAATGTAAATAAAGTGGGAAATGGTTGATGGGGCTCTAAACAATAATCATGTKAAAAAAGTTGTTGTTTTGTGATATCATTAKGGATGGTGTAACCAAATAATGGTAATTCTACAAATGTATACATCCCAGGTATCGTTGTGGAACTTATATGATTAAATATGAAACTATTTATGAGAAGATGAAATGTGATTTTAGCTTTCTAAATGAGAATTGTTTTTCATGTATAAAAAAAAAATCCCCAGAGTGTTTATAAAGGACTCCTGAAGAATGAACATATTAGACCAGAGAACGCAAGGATCATCCACACATTGAAATGGTTTGGAATCTCGACAGACCAAAACATGCCGGGTTGCTGCCGATGTGGACAGTGGTCTTAGCTGTACCCTGAATAATCAACCATTTASACCAGTACAAGGCCGGGTTGCTACTGGCGTGTAAAATGTTTAGACTCTACCAGACCAGGAGATGGCAAGACCCTCAAACTCACGAGTTAAGAAGATAAGACTACATCTGAATATTCAGTCTGCAGCTGTTTAATTATTTTAGTCTAGTAAACTCGATGAGGACCACAGCGTGTGTACCTTTGAAGAAACCAGTCTAACGAAGATGAGAGGGGAAGAACATTTCCCTATCAAACGACCATTGGTACTTCTGATATATTCATTCTAACAGACACTTTCAGAACAAAGGAAACCTACTACAATTATTAAGGACATGGTGACCTCTGGTGGACAACCAGAGACTTACACAACCAGAGACTTTCTGCCAAACTATTCGTCACAGACTGATCGGGCAATTTCAAAAGAGCGAGACGACAAAGACATACAAGCGTAAATACATACATTGCATTTCTAAATCKGAATGAGCGGTTGTTGGGGTGCTAAATAACCATATTTACAATGAGCGTATTATTCAACTGTACGTAAGATACTTGAATTCCTTTGTCTCTCCTTCTCCCGCTCTTTCTTTCCCCACCCCTTTTCTTGTGTAACCAGCTGTCATATCGGGTTGGTTCACTAGGGACTTTTAATTGCATTATGTTAATAATCAATATATAATCTATCCTGTGTGTGTGTTTATGTATTTCTGCGTGATTATTTTATAAGTAGTAAATAAATAATTAAGCATTGTGTAAGCTGATTCATTATGGAGACTAGGGTTCGTGCAGATTTATAGGATATTACGAGGTTCAGAATAAGACTGAAATAGGAGGAAATGATTGATGGATGAAAGATATTATATTGAGATATTCTGATATTCTGGAGTTAATTGGCGAACTGTAACTTGTTAAACAAACTTTTCCTGTGGTGCCCCAGATTACTACTTAATTAATTGTTATATGATTAATTTAATCGCGTAATAATTGAACGTGGCATGTAATTGTTCGATGAATAGCCGTCATCGCATTAACCTCTTTCAGCTAGGGGGCAGAATTTTTATGTTTAGAAAAATAACGTTCCCAAGGTAAACAGACTATTTCTCAGGTGCAGATGCTAGAATATGCATATAATTGACAGATTAGGATAGAAAACACTCTAAAGTTTCAAAACTTTCAAAATATTGTCTGTGAGTATAACAGAACTGATTTTGCAGGGAAAACCTGAGGAAATCCAACCCGGAAGTGCCTTTTCTTTGGAAAAATCCCTGTTCCGTTGCTGCCCCTCCTCCATTTAAAGGGGTATCAACCAGATTCCTTTTCCAATGGCTTCCTCAGGCTGTGACCAGGCTTTAGACATAGTTTCAAGCTTTTATTTTGAAAAATAAGCGAGATTTTTCAAAACGCGTCAGGTGTCCTTTGATTAGTTCCTGCGCGCGACAGATGTAGCTCGAAATTTTCTTTCTCTGTAGTATTGAATAGGTTACCATCCGGTTGAAATATTATTGATTATGTATTATCTTCTCACGAGTCACCAACCTGATCCGGTAGCACCCCCCACCCCCCACCCCACTGAGTAGCATAGCTAGCATATGCGTCACAAGTAACTTGTAGCATCTAAATATCATTAAATCACAAGTCTAAGACACCAGATGAAAGATACAGGTCTTGTGAATAAAGCCACCATTTCAGATTTTTTAAATGTTTTACAGGGAAGACACAATATGTAAATCTATTAGCTAACCACGTTAGCAAAGGACACGATATTTTTACTCCCAAAAGCTTTTTCCTGCGTCAGTAGCTATCACTAATTCGACGAAATAAAAATATATTAGCCACTAACCAAGAAACAACTTCATAAGATGACAGTCTGATAACATATTTATGGTATGTATATTTTTTTTTTAAATGTGCATTTTTCAGGTATAAATCACAGTTTCTACATTGCAGCTGCAATCTGAAAAGGTGCGACCAAGCCAGAACAATTACAGAGACCAACGTCATATAACTAATTACTCATTTTAAAACATTTCAGAAAAATACACAGCGTAACAGATATTGAAAGCCCAACATCTGGTGAATCCAAACAATATTTCAGATTTATTAAATGTTTTATAACGAAAACAAAATGTAGCGCTAAATTAGCAATAGCTATACCAGGCAGATTCGGCTGGGCGCCACGGCAAGTTCACATGCAAAACAGATATGATATAACATCGTAAATTGGGTCTTACTATGGCTGATCTTTCATCAGAATGTTGATCAAAGTGTCCTTTGTCAAGATGAGTCGTTGGTTCCGTTCAGACATGTTCCTTTCCCACTCCATTTAGCACAGGTACCGGTCGAGTGGCACGGATTTCTCAAACGATACTAAAATCAGACAACGGAACACCGCAAAACTCCCGGAAAATTCAAATAATCTGATTAAACTATATTGAAAAAACATACATTACGATGATATGGTCACATGTATCAAACAAAAATTTGACACGGAGATAGTTTTCATACATAACGCCAGCAAAACAGTACACAATCGCAGCTCCATTCGAGCGATTCAGTAAACCGGAAGTTGTTGGTCACGCCAAAGAAATGGCTCCTATTTCACGCTCAGTCCCAGATAAACAAAGAATTTCTCCTCTGACGTCCTCTTGACAACCAGAGGAAGGCGAATGAAGTGTGTTTTCTGGTCATAGGGGGCACGACCATATATAGGCAGAGCTTTGAAGCCAGCATAACACATCTTGATTTTATGTTCTTGGTCATGGAAAGTGCTGGGAAATGACTTCTGTATCACTCAGAGACAAAATTGAAACGGTTTTAGAAACTAGAGATTGTTTTTTCCAATGGTATTTTTATATGCATATAGTAAGAGCAATAATTGAATAAGAGGCAGTTTAATCTGTAGAGCAAATTATGCTAATGCGAAAATAGCACCCCCTGTATTCTCAAGAAGTTATCTGAGGATTGATTATAAAAACATTTGACATGTTTCTACGAACATTACGGATACTTTTTGGAATTTTGTCTGCCCTTCAGGACCGGAACGAGCCTGTGGTTTTCTGAACATAACGCGCAAACCAAATGGCGGTTTTTGGTTATAAAACTAATCTTTATCGAACAAAAATAACATTTATTGTGTAACTGGGAGTCTCGTGAGTTACAAATCTCCGAAGATTATCAAAGGAAAGCGATTCATTTTTATTGCTTTTCTGACTTTCGTGACCAAGCTAATTTAAGGCTAGCTGTTCTTAGTGTTTTGTCTAGTGATTGATAAACTCACAAATGCTTGGATTGCTTTCGCTGTAAAGCATATTTTCAAAATCTGACACGATAGGTGGATTAACAACAAGCTAAACTGTGTTTTGGTATATGTCACTAGTGATTTCATGATTATAAATATTTTTTTTTTATTTGGCGCTCTGCAGTTTAGCGGTTGTTGTTGATAAATGATCCCGGTAACGGGATCCGTGCGTCAAGAAGTTTAATGGTAGTCACGTCACGACACAGACGAAGTGACACAGATTGAACTATCCAAGCAGAAAATACATCTCCTTCAGACGTTGATATTTGGCTGTGTTACAACTAAACACAATACACTAAATACAGTATAATAATAAATACCCTATTAACTTGTCGACAAGTTAACCAATTACAGTGCATTTGGAAAGTATTCAGACCCCTTGACTTTTTCCACATTTTGTTACGTTACAGCCTTATTCTAAAATGTATTAAATTAAGGTTTGTCCTCATCAGTCTACACATAAAATGAGCCAGGGCCAATGAGTCTCAGGTTGAAAAAATAATTAATTGTACATTTATTTTTGTAAACATTGAAAATGGTTCTCAAAGACCCGAACACCACACAAGGGTTAATAGGCCCCATGCTATGGAACAGATCCCTATCGTTGTTTGCACACAGACCTATGCTCCCATGCAAAATGAGCATGACGGCATATCGTCTTACTCCCTCTCTCGCACAGATTGAGCCATCAAACAGACAGAGGCCTGGGGTTGTGCAGGGGGTAACCAGACATGATCATCTGGTCAGTGGAAACCCTGTAGAGAGCTGAGGACATGGGTCTCTGACCATTTCCTGAACAACTCCGCTAACTCCCTGTGATTTCGGAATGAGTGCTGTTGACAGTGTTTCCTGTGTTCTGGTACCAAGGACACAGAGTTAACAAGAAGTTAATTGACAGATTGACAAAGGTCATTGATTTTAGATATTTGTTTGGCGTTTCTAAGCCATGCATAACATTGGTACTGTAAGCAGAGTCCACTAAAGTAACAGGTAGCCATCCATCCTACCATCTCTCCTTCCTTCCTCAAATGTAACTTTAAATATATACACAATGTCCACATTGTGCTCAGATTACCTTTTTCTGCCCAATATTCAAATGCCAGTATGCATTCTACAAACGGTGGGACAAGCAAAGTATGATAACACAACAAAAACCTGATGGCAGTAGCTAGCTACTGTTGCTCACTGTAACTAGCCAGCTAACTCTGCAGCTAACCAGCAAGCTAACAAGCAAAGCTAAAGTGATTGCAAACAGGGCTACCATAACTAAATATTAGCTAGCTGGCTAGCATTTATTAGGCCAGCAAGCATTTCCTCACATGCTAGGAATGTATTTCCTCCAATGTTATATTGAAAAGGTGCCTCTCGCTCCAAAAACATGTTTTCTGGAGACTTGTGGGTGGAGTGCTGATGACGTTGCCCACCGAATGTGTCCAGATTGAGGATACATTGGCACACAATGCATCCCTGACCACCTCCTGAAGTGGTCAGCCAGATCTGAACACAATCTGAACACAATGCGACTTTTGTGCGTCTAGATCTGTCTTTTCAATATGATAAGTGACTACTGGACTCCAAATGAGACATCAGTATCACCTCTCTTTCCTTGACAGATGACTGCTCACTTTATAGATGTAGTAAGTCATCTCGGAAGCTAGCAAATTCCAAATAAACAACATCACGCTTTGAAGTTCACTTTCCTTCTTTGTCGAATAACACTTTCATGAATCTAGCAAGAAGTTTTGTGGGTTAGAGTGCAGTATTTATTTAGTATTAATGCACAAACTACTGTATGTTAGCATGTTTTTCCACTGGCTTAAACCATGAAGGGAGTAGGCAAGCCAAGGCAAATGTTGCCTAGCAACAACTGACTTGCACAACATCTGCCATCTGTCACACCCTGACCTTAGAGATACTTTTTATGTCTCTATTTTGGTTTGGTCAGGGCGTGAGTTGGGGTGGGTATTCTATGTTCTATGTTTTTTGTAGTTCTATGTTTTGGACGGGTAGGGTTCTCATCAGGGACAGCTGTCTATCATTATCTCTGATTGAAGAACCATACTTAGGCTGTCCCTTTTTCCCACCTGTGTGTTTGTGGGAAGTTGACTTTGTTTAGAGCAACATAGCCTTTAGCTTCACATAGCCTATCCTTCAATCACACAACTACCGAAACACACGGCTACTGACCACACAACTCTGAACAACATACTGACAAAACACTGACTGACCAAACACTGGACCACAATTCTGCTGAATCACAAGACTACTGACCACAAACTACCGTGACACACAACTATGACCATAACTACTGACCACATCTCTACCGAACACAACTACTGACCACAACTCCTGGCCACACTACTGACACAACTACTGACCTCAATCACACAACTGCTGACCACAAATACTGACATAACTTCAGAACTACTGAACCACAAGACTACTGACAACAACTACAGTCCACAACCACACAACTACTTGACCACAACTACTGAACACCACTACTGAACACAACTCCTGACACAGACTACAGTCCACAACCACACAACTACTGACCACAACTACTGAACACCACTACTGAACCACAACTCCTGACCACAAACTACTGACCCACAATCACACAACTACGACCACCCAAACTACCGACCACAACTACTGAACACCACTACTGGAACACAATCACCACACACAATCAATCCGACCACACAACTACTGACCACAACTTACTGAATACAAACTCCTGATGACACAATGAATGCCACAATAACCAACTATTGACCAAACTATTGACAGCACTATTACAAAAACTGACCACAACCACTACTGACCATAATCACACAACTAGTGACCACACATCTGCTGAATCACACAACTACTGACCATAGTTACTGCAAAACACCACACAACTACAGACCACACAACGACAGACCATAACACTTCCTGACCACAAACTCCTGACCACAAAACCTGACCACAACTCCTGATCACAAATACTGACCACAACTACTGACCAAAACACACACTACTGTCCACAACCACGTAACTACTGACCACACAACTAATGAACCACACATTGCCGACCAGCCAACACAAACTACTGACCACCACTACTGACAAACACCCCACATTCTGACCAACAACCACACAATTACTGACCACTTAACTACTGACCACAACAACTAACCACTACTGTCTATACAACTGACCACAACAACTAACCACTACTCTATATACAACTGACCACCAACTACTGGCACTACAACTATACGAACCACATAATGATGACTACAATACTACAACTACTGATCACACCGC
>NC_036866.1:31300461-31390832 GCF_002910315.2 Salvelinus sp. IW2-2015
CTATAATTCCAATTTGTTTTTATATTAATTATTGATATTTTGGATTTATCTCAACCAAACATCTAAGTAGAAAAACAGGACAACATCACATCAAACGTTATTTAAAATGCATTTAAAGTTTGATTGATTTGATCCTACTTTTGGTTGATGATAAGAGTGAATCCAACATATCAATTATTAATTTGAAGACAACATGGAATTAAAGCCAGTGTCATGAGCTCTACACTCTCTCGCTCTCTCCCGCAGAGGGGAGAGGGATGAAGTTGTCCCGGTTTTATGACTTAACCTGATCGTAAATACCCTGCAGAAACTCTGCCTTTGGGCTCTGCAGTATTGAAAATTGAATGCCTGAGGGTTACAACAGAGAGACACTTGGCCAAATCTTTAACATAAAAAGGTTGGACATTGAACAATATTTATAATGTAAATAAAGTGGGAAATGGTTGATGGGGCTCTAAACAATATCATGTCAAAAAAGTTGTTGTTTTGTGATATCATTAAGGATGGTGTAACCAAATAATGGTAATTCTACAAATGTATACATCCCAGGTATCGTTGTGGAACTTATATGATTAAATATGAAACTATTTATGAGAAGATGAAATGTGATTTTAGCTTTCTAAATGAGAATTGTTTTTCATGTAAAAAAAAAAATTCCCCAGAGTGTTTTAAAAGGACTCCTGAAGAATGAACATATTAGACCAGAGAACGCGAGGATTATCCACACATTGAAATGGTTTGGAATCTCGACAGACCAAAACATGCCGGGTTGCTGCCGATGTGGACAGTGGTCTTAGCTGTACCCTGAATATCAACCATTTACACCAGTACCAAGGCCGGGTTGCTACTGGCGTGTAAAATGTTTAGACTCTACCAGACCAGGAGATGGCAAGACCCTCAAACTCACGAGTTAAGAAGATAAGACTACATCTGAATATTCAGTCTGCAGCTGTTTAATTATTTTAGTTTAGTAAACTCGATGAGGACACAGCGTGTGTACCTTTGAAGAAACCAGTCTAACGAAGATGAGAGGGGAAGAACATTTCCCTATCAAACGACCATTGGACTTCTGATATATTCATTCTAACAGACACTTCAGAACAAAGGAAACCTACTACAATTATTAGGACATGGTGACCTCTGGTGGACAACCAGAGACTTACACAACCAGAGACTTTCTGCCAAACTATTCGTCACAGACTGATCGGGCAATTTCAAAAGAGCGAGACGACAAAGACATACAAGCGTAAATACATACATTGCATTTCTAAATCAGAATGAGGCGTTTGTTGGGGTGCTAAATAACCATATTTACAATGAGCGTATTATTCAACTGTACGTAAGATACTTGAATTCCTTTGTCTCTCCTTCTCCCGCTCTTTCTTTCCCCACCCCTTTTCTTGTGTACCAGCTGTCATATCGGGTTGGTTCACTAGGGACTTTTAATTGCATTATGTTAATAATCAATATATAATCTATCCTGTGTGTGTGTTTATGTATTTCTGCGTGTATTATTTTATAAGTTAGTAAATAAATATAAGCAAATGTGTAAGCTGATTCATTATGGAGACTAGGGTTCGTGCAGATTTATAGGATATTACGAGTTGAAGAATAAGACTGAAATAGGAGGAAATGATTGATGGTGAAAGATATTATATTAGAATTCTGATATTCTGGAGTTAATTGGCGAAACTGTAACTTGTAAAAAACTTTTCTGTGGTGCCCCAGATTCCTACTTAATTAATTGTTATATGATTAATTTAATCGCGTAATAATTGACGTGGCATGTAATTGTTCGATGAATAGCCGTCATCGCATTAACCTCTTTCAGCTAGGGGGCAGAATTTTTATGTTTAGAAAAATAACGTTCCCAAGGTAAACAGACAATTTCTCAGGTGCAGATGCTAGAATATGCATATAATTGACAGATTAGGATAGAAAACACTCTAAAGTTTCCAAAACTTTCAAAATATGTCTGTGAGTATAACAGAACTGATTTTGCAGGTGAAAACCTGAGGAAATCCAACCCGGAAGTGCCTTTTCTTTGGAAAAATCCCTGTTCCGTTGCCTGCCCCCTCTCCATTTAAAGGGGTATCAACCAGATTCCTTTTCCAATGGCTTCCTCAGGCTGTGACCAGGCTTTAGACATAGTTTCAAGCTTTTATTTTGAAAAATAAGCGAGATTTTTCAAAACGCGTCAGGTGTCCTTTGATTAGTTCCTGCGCGCGACAGATGTAGCTCGAAATTTTCTTTCTCTGTGTATTGAAATAGGTTACCATCCGGTTGAAATATTATTGATTATGTATATCTTCTCACGAGTCACCAACCCTGATCCGGTAGCACCCCCCACCCCCCACCCACTGAGTAGCATAGCTAGCATAGCGGTCACAAGTAACTTGTAATCACTAAATATCATTATAATCACAAGTCTAAGACACCAGATGAAAGATACAGGTCTTGTAAAAATAAGCCACCATTTCAGATTTTTTAAATGTTTTACAGGGAAGACACAATATGTAAATCTATTAGCTAACCACGTTAGCAAAGGACACGATATTTTTACTCCCAAAAGCTTTTTCCTGCGTCAGTAGCTATCACTAATTCGACGAAATAAAAATATTATAGCCACTAACCAAGAAACAACTTCATAAGATGACAGTCTGATAACATATTTATGGTATAGTATATTTTTTTTTTAAATGTGCATTTTTCAGGTATAAATCACAGTTCTACATTGCAGCTGCAATCTGAAAAGGTGCCGACCAAGCCAGAACAATTACAGAGACCAACGTCATATAACTATTACTCATTTTAAACATTTCAGAAAAATACACAGCGTACAGATATTGAAAGCCCAACATCTGGTGAATCCAAACAATATTTCAGATTTTTAATTAATGTTTTATAACGAAAACAAAATTAGCGCTAAATTAGCATAGCTTTACCAGGCAGATTCGGCTGGGCGCCCACGGCAAGTTCACATGCAAAACAGATTGATATAACATCGTAAATTGGGTCTTACTATGGCTGATCTTCATCAGAATGTTGATCAAAGTGTCCTTTGTCAAGATGAGTCTTGGTTGCGTCCGTTCAGACATGTTCCTTTCCCACTCCATTTAGCACAGCGGTACGGTCGAGTGCACGGATTTCTCAAACGATACTAAAATCAGACAACGGAAACACCGCAAAACTCCGAAAAATTCAAAATAATCGATTAAACTATATTGAAAAAACATACATTACGATGATATGGTCACATGTATCAAACAAAATTTGACACGGAGATAGTTTTCATACATAACGCCAGCAAAACAGTACACAACGCGCAGCTCCAATTCGAGCGATTCAGTAACGAAGTTGTTGGTCACGCCAAAGAAATGGCTCCTATTTCACGTCAGTCCCAGATAAACAAAGAATTTCTCCTCTGACGTCCTCTTGACAACCAGAGGAAGGCGAATGAAGTGTGTTTCTGGTCATAGGGGGCACGACCATATATAGGCAGAGCTTTGAAGCCAGCATAACACATCTTGATTTTATGTTCTTGGTCATGGAAAGTGCTGGGAAATGACTTCTGTATCACTCAGAGACAAAATTGAAACGGTTTTAGAAACTAGAGATTGTTTCTTTCCAATGGTATTATTTATATGCATATAGTAAGAGCAATAATTGAATAAGAGGCAGTTAATCTGTAGAGCAAATTATGCTAATGCGAAAATAGCACCCCCTGTATTTCTCAAGAGTTATCTGAGGATTGATTATAAAAACATTTGACATGTTTCTACGAACATTACGGATACTTTTTGGAATTTTTGTCTGCCCTTCAGGCCGGAACGAGCTGTGGTTTTCTGAACATAACGCGCAAACCAAATGGCGTTTTTGGTTATAAAACTAATCTTTATCGAACAAAAATAACATTTATTGTGTAACTGGGAGTCTCGTGAGTACAAATCTCCGAAGATTATCAAAGGTAAGCGATTCATTTTTATTGCTTTTCTGACTTTCGTGACCAAGCTAATTTAAGGCTAGCTGTTCTTAGTGTTTTGTCTAGTGATTGATAAACTCACAAATGCTTGGATTGCTTTCGCTGTAAAGCATATTTTCAAAATCTGACACGATAGGTGGATTAACAACAGCTAAACTGTGTTTTGGTAATGTCACTAGTGATTTCATGATTTATAATATTTTTTTTTTATTTGGCGCTCTGCAGTTTAGCGGTTGTTGTTGATAAATGATCCCGGTAACGGGATCCGGGCGTCAAGAAGTTTAATGGTAGTCACGTCACGACACCAGACAGTGACACAGATTGAACTATCCAAGCAGAAAATACATCTCCTTCAGACGTTGATATTTGGCTGTGTTACAACTAAACACAATACACTAAATACAGTATAATAATAAATACCCTATTAACTTGTCGACAAGTTAACCAATTACAGTGCATTTGGAAAGTATTCAGACCCCTGACTTTTTCCACATTTTGTTACGTTACAGCCTTATTCTAAAATGTATTAAATTAAGGTTTGTCCTCATCAGTCTACACATAAAATGAGCCAGGGCCAATGAGTCTCAGGTTGAAAAAATAATTAATTGTACCATTTATTTTTGTAAACATTGAAAATGGTTCTCACAGACCCGAACACCACACAAGGGTTAATAGGCCCCATGCTATGGAACAGATCCCTATCGTTGTTTGCACACAGACCCTATGCTCCCATGCAAAATGAGCATGACGGCATATCGTCTTACTCCCTCTCTCGCACAGATTGAGCCATCAAACAGACAGAGGCCTGGGGTTGTGCAGGGGGTAACCAGACATGATCATCTGGTCAGTGGAAACCCTGTAGAGAGCTGAGACATGGGTCTCTGACCAATTTCCTGAACAACTCCGCTAACCTCCCTGTGATTTCGGAATGAGTGCTGTTGACAGTGTTTCCTGTGTTCTGGTACCAAGGACACAGAGTTAACAAGAAGTTAATTGACAGATTGACAAAGGTCATTGATTTTAGATATTTGTTTGGCGTTTCTAAGCCATGCATAACATTGGTACTGTAAGCAGAGTCCACTAAAGTAACAGGTAGCCATCCATCCWWCCATCTCTCCTTCCCTTCCTCAACATGTAACTTTAAATATATACACAATGTCCACATTGTGCTCAGATGACCTTTTTCTTCCCAATATTCAAATGCCAGTATGCATTCTACAAACGGTGGGACAAGCAAAGTATGATAACACAACAAAAACCTGATGGCAGTAGCTAGCTACTGTTGCTACTGTAACTAGCCAGCTAACCTCTGCAGCTAACCAGCAAGCTAACAAGCAAAGCTAAAGTGATTGCAAACGGGCTACCATAACTAAATATTAGCTAGCTGGCTAGCATTTATTAGGCCAGCAAGCATTTCCTCACATGCTAGGAATGTATTTCCTCCAATGTTATATTGAAAAGGTGCCTCTKYCTCCCAAAACATGTTTTCTGGAGACTTGTGGGTGGAGTGCTGATGARGTTGCCCACCGAATGTGTCCAGATTGAGGACACATTTGCACACAATGCATCCCTGACCACCTCCTGAAGTGGTCAGCCAGATCTGAACACAATCTGAKCACAATGCGACTTTTGTGCGTCTAGATCTGTCTTTTCAATATGATCAGTGACTACTGGGACTCCAAATGAGACATCAGTATCACCTCTCTTTCCCTTGACAGATGACTGCTCACTTTATAGATGTAGTAAGTCATCTCGGAAGCTAGCAAATTCCAATAAAACAACATCACGCTTTGAAGTTCACTTTCCTTGCTTTGTCGAATAACACTTTCATGAATCTAGCAAAGAAGTTTTGTGGGTTAGAGTGCAGTATTTATTTAGTATTAATGCACAAACATACTGTATGTTAGCATGTTTTTCCACTGGCTTAAACCATGAAGGGAGTAGGCAAGCCAAGGCAAATGTTGCCTAGCAACAACTGACTTGCACAARATCTGCCACTGTRACACCCTGACCTTAGAGATACTTTTTATGTCTCTATTTTGGTTTGGTCAGGGCGTGAGTTGGGGTGGGTATTCTATGTTCTATGTTTTGTAGTTCTATGTTTTGGKCGGGTAGGGTTCTCAATCAGGGACAGCTGTCTATRYTTYTCTCTGATTGAGAACCATACTTAGGCTGRCCTTTTTCCCACCTGTGTTTGTGGGAAGTTGACTTTGTTTAGYGSACATAGCCTTTAGCTTCACATAGCCTATCCTTCAATCACACAACTACCGAAACACACGGCTACTGACCACAACTACTGAACAACATACTGACCAAAACTACTGACCACAAACACTGACCACATCTGCTGAATCACAAGACTACTGACCACAACTACCGACCACACAACTACCTCGACCACAACTCCTGGCCACAACACCTATGACCCACAACTACTACCTCAATCACACAACTGCTGACCACAAATACTGAACATAACTTCAGAACAACTGAACCACAAGGATTACTGACAAACTACAGTCCACAACCACACAACTACTGACCACAACTACTGAACACCACTTTTGAACACAACTCCTGACCAACCAAGTCCCCCCACACAACTACTGACCAACAACTACTGAACACCTACTGAACACAAACTCCTGACCACAATACTGACCACAATCACACAACTACCGAGACACCCCCAACTACCGACCACAACTACTGAACACCACTACCTGAACCACAAATCACACCACAATTCACACCGACCACACCAACTACTGACCAAACTACTGAATACAACTCCACTGATGACACGATATGAACCACATATACCACAACTATCTGACCAAACTATTGACCAGAACTATTGACCAAACTACCTGAGCACAAACCCTACTGACCATAATCACCACAACTAGTCGACCACACATCTGCGCTGAATCACAAACTCCTGACCATCAGCTTACTGCAAACAACCACACAACTACAGACCACACAACGACAGACCATAACTCCTGACCACAACTCCTGACCACAAAACCTGACCACAACTCCTGACCACAAATACTGACCACAACTACTGACCAAAACCACACAACTACTGTCCACAACCACGTAACTACTGACCACACAACTAATGAACCACACAATTTCCGACCACAGCCACACAACTACTGACCACACAACTAATGAACCACACAATTTCCGACCACAGCCACACAACTACTGACCACCACTACTGACAACACCCCCACAATTACTGACCACAACAACTAACCACTACTGTCTATAACAACTGACCACAACAACTAACCACTACTGTATATAACAACTGACCACAACTACTGGCCACACAACTACTGAACCACATAACTGATGACCACAATACTACAACTACTGACCACAACCGCATGGCTACTGACCACATAACTAATGGCCACAATACTACAACTACTGACCACAACCACAATACTACAACTACTGACCACAACCACATGGCTACTGACCACACAACTACTGATGACACACTTACTGACCACAACTCCTGACCACACCTACTGACCACAACCACATAATTAGACCACATCTACTGACCACACGACTGACCACAATTACTTACCACAACTATGCAACTACTGACCACACCTACTGACCACACAACTGCAGATCCACACAACTAAGGACCACACCTATTGACTACAACGACAAAACTACTGACCACAACTACTGACCACTACAGACCAAAATTACTGACCACAAACACTAAACTATTGACCACAACCACACAACTAGTGCCCACAACTACTGAACCACACCATTTTGAGGCTGTAATCAAACCCACAAATGCTGATGCTCCAGATACTCAACTACTCTAAAGAAGGCCAGTTTTATTGCTTCTTTAATCAGGACACAGTTTRCATCTGTGCTAACATAATTGCAAAGGGGTTTTCTAATGATCAATTAGCCTTTTAAAATGATAAACTTGGATTAGCTGACACAACGTGCCATTAGAACACAGGAGTGACGATTGCTGATAATGGACCACTGTACGCCTATGTAGATATTCCATWAAAAATCWGCCGTTTCCAGCTACAATAGTCATMTACAACATTAACAWTGTCTACKCTGTWTMTCTGATCAATTTGAWGTTAWTTTAATGAACAAAAAATGTGCTTTTCTTTCAAAAACAAGGACCTTTCTAAGTGACCCCAAACTTTTGAACGGTAGTGTAAATTAGCATAACATAACCCATCAACAGTAACTCTTGAACCGTTCAAGCTACACACACCAAACCAACTTTATTCAGYCTATCCTAACTTCAAATTCTTTAAAGTGTTTTATCAACCTTAAAAATGCCAGATGTATTACCGTACTCTTAATATTCAACAACTAGCAWTAGTTTTTCCAGTTGCATAAAAAACTACCGCAACTCGCATTTGTGGACCACTGAGTGAGAGCTGCAACACAGATGAATGATCAACAACGCACAATGGAAAATATAGAGCTTCTGATGTGATCAAAGCAAAAATAGCCTCCATGAAAGTACTAGGAGACTAAACATTATTGTTTCTAGTTGACGTTAGTTACAAGTCAAGTGTCCTGGCTTCGCATCAGTTCAAAAGATTGACGAGTGACTTAACTGACCACCTGGGAAATGTGGAGAGCCGGGCAGATCAGCTCAATCAGACCACGTAACTGAAAGATGTAAATTCTGTCAATGAGAGGATTGGATGAAATATTCTGAGTGCATAGGACCGGACAAAACGGATTAAAAGGAGCTTCATGTCAAATTAAATGTGGAATTCTCGTCTCGTCACATTTTTATTCATAGTTATCATTTTTTCCCCCAGGGCATRTTGTCTCGTATAGTTTTATTCGGGAAAAATAGGTTGTTGACGAGAATTTTTCACAAGGGAGTTAGTTACTCCACTCCAGGAGTGTGTGMGTGCGTGTGCATTTGTGTGTGTGGGTTTGTGTTCTTGTTCGCATGCATGCATGCTTATGTGGAGACATATTTATGTTGGTGCATTTTGTAATCTTTTCAGCACCACCAAAACCCACAAAATAAGGCATGCAGTTTGTAGACAATAACACAGCACAACACCCAGTGAGGCATGGTCACACCCCATTAATCAGGAAACAATCCTGTATCCTTGGATTTTTCTGCTACCGGTAACCTGTGTCCCTGGTAACAAACACCAGAAATCCATCAGCACATGAGGAAGACATGGAGACGTGTGCAGTTTGTAAATGTAGGGAGGAGGATACGGGGCTATGTGGGATGGGGAGCAGGTAGAATTTAATAACTTCCAGCAAATCTCTCTCCCCATGTAGTTGTTCTCCTCTCCACTGTTGTCCAGGTCAAACTTTCTTTAAAATTGGGTCCAGGTTAAGAGTCAGACTCTTCTTCGGATGTCCCCATATGATCATTTTTTGGGGTTCCAGGTAGATAGAGTTCTATATGGAATCCAAATGGGTTCTACCTGGAGCCAAAASGGTTCTACCTGCAACCAAAAAGGGTTCTTCAAAGGGTTCATCGATGGGAACAGCCAACGATCCCTTTAAGGTTCTAGATAGCACCTTTTCTTTCTAGGAGTGTAGTTAATACATAATTACAGAGCTCTCTGCTAATGGACGCCACAAAACGATTGAAAAGGCAGAGGAAGAAAGGCAGAGAGAGAGAGGTAGAGAAAGAGAGCTCACCCTGGGGCAAGGCTGCACAGGGTAACAGTTAATACAGTGTGTGTGAATTATTAATACTTGACAAATGACAGCCATTTTGAACAGGACCCGCCACTCGACATCCATTAAATATAAACAATGTGTATGTGAGCAAATGCATTTCTACTATTGTCACAGCACTGGTGTGATACTAGGAGCATGGGCGAGGGAGGCGGGTGGGAGGAGAGGGGTGCCGGCAGAGGAGAGGGGGGGGCAGTGGGGAAGAGGGAGAGGAGAAGTAAAGATTTATGGTAGAGAGGTAACCTGGAAGAGACCTTAGAATGCAAGAAGAAGAGAGCTGCTGTTTTCATGTTATTGTTCCCATCATCATGTGTGGTGTGTGGTGTGTGTGTGTGTGTGTGTGTGTGTGTTGTGTGTGTGTGTGTGTGTGTGTGTGTGTGTGTGTGTGTGTGTGTGTGTGTGTGTGTGTGTGTGTGTGGGTGTGTGTGTTGTGTGTGTGTGTGTAAGTCTCATTCACTTGGGAAGGGAAGAGAATGGGAATCAGATGAAAGGCAAACAACTTTATTGGCTGTCTCCATAATTCAGCAGCTATTCCAGAGGTCAGAGTCTTCCTTTTGAGGTGGAGCTACTCAGATCAATGTTTAATGCACTCCTGCCTGGGAATAATGGATGGCACGGGCCTCTCTAAGCCACACAAGCAGCCAGACAGGAATAAAAGGGAGATGGGCAGGAGGGGCGAGCTGGGGCCGAGGAGGACAGTATGGAGGAGATGTATGGATGTGAGGGTATGTGTGGTCAGGGGGATAAGTGCAGATGGGGGGTGCGATTGTTAGGGTATATGAAGTTCACCATATGTGTCGTGCTATGGGAGACTTTATTAGGTGTGTGTGTGTAAATGCATGCATATGTAAATGTGTGCTTAAGATACATTATATTGTGATTGCCTTCTGAGGCAATCATACTGAAATGCTCCTTGAAATGAGGAGCATTTCAAGGCTGCAGGGCTTGGAGGTGCCCTTGGGCTAGGGAGATGATTGAACAGCCCTCCCCCTCCCACTGTGCCCTARTAAGCCTCTGTGCCCCCCTCAGCCACCTGGGTCTGCTGGCAGTCCCGCCCAGTCCACCTGCTTTCCCCATACGTGGGCTGGAGAACCAGTCACCCCTCCCTCTCCATCTGRCCCAGCCCCCTTGGAGGAGGGAGAACCCAGGGGCGATCCACACAGAGAGAGGGTAAAGCCCCAGTGGTATAAATCATGTTATAAACTGGGTGGTTCAAGCTGTGAATGCAGATTGCTGATTATCCGCCAAAATTGTTGCAACCCCTATTACTAGCCTGTTCAACCTCTCTTTCRTATRGTCTGAGATCCCCAAAGATTGGAAAGCTGCCGCGGTCATTCCCCTCTTCAAAGGGGGAGACACTATTGACCCAAACTGTTAAAGACCTATATCCATCCTGCCCTGCCTTTCTAAGATCTTTGAAAGCCAAGTTAACAAACAGATCACCGACCATTTCGATTCCCACTGTACCTTCTCCACTATGCAATCTGGTTTCCGAGCTGGTCATGGGTGCACCTCAGCCACGCTCATGGTCCAAAACGATATCATAACCACCATCGATTAAAGACAGTACTGTGCAGCCGTCCTCATCGACCTGGCCAAGGCTTTCAACTCTGTCAATCACCGCATTCTTATCGGCAGACTCAATAGCCTTGGRTTCTCAAATGACGGCCTCACCTAGTTCACCAAATTCTTCTCAGATAGAGTTCAGTGTGTCAAATTGGAGGGCCTGAGGTCTGGACCTCTGGCAGTCTCTATGGGGGTGCCACAGGGTTCAATTCTCGGGCGGACTCTTTTCTCTGTATACAGTTGAAGTCGTAAGTTTACATACACCTTAGCCAAATACATTTAAACTCAGTTTTTCACAATTCCTGACATTTAATACATGTAAAAACTCCCTGTCTTAGGTCAGTTAGGATCACCACTTTATTGTAAGAATGTGAAATGTCAGAATAATAGTAGAGAAAATTATTTATTTAGTKTTTTATTTCTTTCATCACATTCCTAGTGGGTCAGAAGTTTATATACACTCAATTAGTAATTGGTAGCATTGCCTTTAAATWGTTTAAAATTGGGTCAAATGTTTTGGGTAGCCTTCCACAAGTTTCCCACAATAAGTTGGATGAATTMTGGCCCATTCCTKCTGACAGAGCTYGTGTAACTGAATCAGGTTTGTAGGCCTCCTTGCTTGCACACGCTTTTTCAGTTCTGCCCACACATTTTCTATAGGATTGAGGTCAGGGCTTTGTGATGGCCACTCCAATACCTTGACGTTGTTGTCCTTAAGCCATTTTGCCACAACTTTGGAAGTATGCTTGGGGTCATTGTCCATTTTGAAGACCCATTTGCAAACAAGCTTTAACTTCCTGACTGATGTCTTGAGATGTTGCTTCAATATATCCACATAAGTTTCCTGCCTCATGATGCCATCTAATTTGTGAAGTGCACGGTTGGGATGGTGTTCTTTGGTTTGCATTCCCCCCCCCCTTTTCCCTCCAAACATAACAATGATCATTATGGCCAAACAGTTCTATTTTTGTTTCATCAGACCAGAGGACATTTCTCCAAAAAGTGCGATCTTTGTCCCCATGTGCAGTTGRAAACCGTAGTCTGGCTTTTTTATGGTTGTTTTGGAGCAGTGGCTTCTTCCTTGCTGAGCGGCCTTTCAGGTTATGTCGATATAGGACTTGTTTTACTGTGGATATAGATACTTTTGTACCTGTTTCCTACAGCATCTTCACAAGGTCCTTTGCTGTTGTTCTGGGATTGATTTGCACTTTTTGCACCATGTACGTTCATCTCTAGGAGACAGAATTGCAATCTCACTTCCTGAGCGGTATGACGGCTGCGTGGTCCCATGGTGTTTATACTTGCGTACTGTTGTTTGTACAGATGAACGTGGTACCTTCAGGCGTTTGGAACTTGCTCCCAAGGATGAACCAGACTTGTGGAGATCTAAAAAAAAAATTCTGAGCTCTTAACTGATTTCTTTTGATTTTCCATTGATGTCAAGCAAGAGGCACTGCGTTTGAAGAGTAGGCCTTGAAATATATCCACAGGTACACCTCCAATTGACTCAAATGATGTCAATTTGTCACGTTCTGACCATAGTTTGCTTTTGTATGTTTCTAGGTTTTATATCTAGGTTGTCTATTTCGTCAGGGCGTGAGCTGGGGTGGGCATTCTATGTTTTTTTCTATGCTTGTATTTCTGTGTGTGGCCTGGTATGGTTCTCAATCAGAGGCAGCTGTCGATCGTTGTCTCTGATTGAGAATCATACTTAGGTAGCCGGTTTTCTCACTATGGGTTGTGGGTAGTTCATTTCTGTGTCTGTGTTTCACCATACAGAACTGTTTTGGTTGTTTGTTCGTGTTTTTGTTATTTTGTTCCGTGTTCAGTTGATTTATTAAAATCTAATTATGGACACTTACCACGCTGCACATTGGTCCGACTTTTCCTACTCCTCCTCAGACGAAGAGGAGAATCTTACACAATTAGCCTATCAGAAGCTTTTAAAGCCATGACATCATTTCTGGAATTTTCCAAGCTGTTTAAAGGCACAATCAAAGTGTATGTAAACTTCTGACCCACGGAATTGTTATACAGTGAATATAAGTGAAATAATCTGTTTGTAAACAATTGTTGGAAAAATTACTTATGTCATGCACAAGTAGATGTCCTAACCGACTTGCCAAAACTATAGTTTGTTTACAAGACATTTGTGGAGTGGTTGAAAAACGAGTTTTAATAACATAACCCCAAACGAAGTGTAGTAAACGTTGCAAAAATCACTGAAGCTGGAGACTTATATCTCCCTCTCTAACTTAAGCACAGCTGTCAGAGCAGCTCACCGATCACTGTACCTGTACACAGCCCATCTGTAAATAGCACACTCAACTACCGCATTGCGGCTTCAACTACGCAAGCCCTATTGCTTAATTAAACTAGGGTTTCCACTCCAAGCACAGCAGATAATACAGATAGTACTGAACTAAAGCCTGGTGCTCCAGCATAGGGAATGATACAGAAGAAGGGTTGCTGCTTATAATCATGAAGCATATGTATGATTGGTCAATGGTTCCCTACCGATCTGCTTTATCTCGGGCTATACAGTATGACCCAAATGGGACACATAGGATGAAAAAAGTATTTTAATAACACATTCATTCTAACCTCTTATTCTGCTTCCCTAAACACGTAAAACATACATATTTATGTTAAAGTACAGTGTGTTTCTGTTAACATCCAATATGTTCCTGTTTTTGGGGTGGCAGGCACCCTAGTGGTTAGATTGGGCCAGTAACCGAGAGGTTGCTGGATCAAATCCCCAKGCTGACAAGTTAAAATGTGTTGTTCTGCCCCTGAACAAGGCAGTTAACCCACTGTTCCCTGGTAGGTTGTCATTGTAAATAAAAGCTTGTTCTTAATTGACTTGCCTAGTTAAATAAAGGTTACATATTAAAAAATATATATCTTCCTAAGGAGTTAGTTGATCCTCATCCCCTGTGATGTGCGGAGTTCCTTCATTGCCATAGCGGTATCATGCGCTGCACTATCATGCTCACATATGTCTCAATGCCTGAGGAAGTAGAGAGAGCTGAGCAWTGGGATTCAAAGAGCAGCCCTCAGCTCACACTCCCGTGCTGGAGAGGTCAAAGGATGTTTCTCTTTGAGTCTTTCTTTACAGAKGAGGCCTGGTCAGGTTAAGTGGTGGAAAAGAGGAGAGGASGAATAGAAAGAAAGAAAGATATAATTTCAGTCGTGGTTGGAATCACTGGCTTAAGTGAGAAGGCTATCACACTCTACCTTGGGTAAGACAACTCAGTTCAGGTCCAAAATTGATATTATAGCAGCGCTGAGACAAAACACTTCACTATGACAGTTTCAGAAGATTGCATGGCATGGACTGTGGTCAGAGGGACACACACTGTAGCAGGGGGCAGAATGGGGGGCAGAGTTTGAACACATTATTGTAAGCAACTGAACAGTGTGAGCTGAGCAAAATGTTTTATTTGATCATCTTTAAAAACACTCAAGGTCACCTTACATAAATAGATAAAACGGGGATACCATGTTAAGATAACACAGATACACTTTGGAATGTGTTTGAGTGTTTTTTCCTGGTTTGCTCTTAGAGGTGTACTATTGAAAGTGGGTCAGAGGCAGAGCTAATGTGGAGCTGGCTCACTGCTGAGCACCTGGACCCAAATGAGGTGTAAAATAAAAGCAAATGAGCTTGAGCTTGATGCAGTAAAGTATAACCCCCCCCCCCCACACACACACCCTCACACACACCGCACCCACACACACACATACACGCACACCATCACCCACACACGCACCAACAGTGAACCCAACAGTGACTGATTCGTTCCCTCCTCTCCCTGTCTAGTCTATCAGGGAAAAGGGGGGTGGGGGGTGTAACAGTGGGAGAAGAAACAGGTGTGGAGGTGGTAAAAGTGGAGAAGGAGATGGTGGAGGAGGATGCGGCAACTGGCTATTACCTGACAGAGAGAGTGGGAGATCGAGAGATTCCACATTCAGCTCCAGCGAAAGCAGCCACATCCAGGCAGGCAGTGTCGCAGCAGCAGAATTCTGCAGCAGAATTCATAATGGAATGACATTGACTCGGGCTGATTGCAGAGACGAATCAGATTGCGAAATGAGACATATGCATTTTGTCTCTCTYTTCCCCATTTCCTGAGTGCCGCGCAATGAAATATTAACTGACCTTGTATGGCAGCCCCTTAAATTGCATGCGCCGCTCACACAAACAGGCCTAGGAAATGTGTCATTCCCTCCCTTTAATCTGAACCATTTCCTGGGCTGACGAACTGTTCTCCTGAAAACCTGCTCTTACTTGGAGCACAAACTGCTGATCTGAGGGATCTGAAAAGGGAACAGAATGAGAGACATATGATGAAGCAGTGCTTGAAATATCACACTTACCTTAACTTCATTCACTCTGTCTGCTGATGACGACCGTGTCTTTTCCCCTGTAATGTGGTAGTTACTTCAA
The DNA here is from genome assembly GCF_002910315.2 of Salvelinus sp. IW2-2015. NCBI lineage: Eukaryota > Metazoa > Chordata > Actinopteri > Salmoniformes > Salmonidae > Salvelinus > Salvelinus sp. IW2-2015. The sequence continues at coordinate 31,316,193 of NC_036866.1, forward strand.
AGTGGTGCAGGYTGATGCCCTCAACAGCAAATATAATATATTGTCATGATATTGACAGCTGATGAAGGGGACGGTGTAACTTGATTGGCACTGGTGTAATGGTTGACATAAAAGTTGATGTAGTCGTCAAACATTTGAGGTTTAGGCATTAAAAACACACTTCATGAGATAATTGTGGGAAATTACCATGTGGTTTATTAGTATCTGTTATGCAAACTGCATCTTAACACACCCACTGTTTATTAGTGCGTGATGCAGCCTTTGAGGACCCTCTGTATCTACGGTAAGGGTTATTGTTGGAGTTGGGAGGAAGAACGGGCAATGCCAGGCCAGCTAACTCCCAGAATTAATACCCCACTCAGGGAATAGGCTGGGTCCTCATTAGCCAGGTTGATGGATTGTATGGACAGAGCGCTATGCTCTTTATGCTCCGTGTTGATAGGGCTTGTGGGTCTCTGGAGCGTGTGGACCCTGCTGTAGATCGCTAGGCATTAGCAGCCCTCTCACCAACACAGTGTAGGGGCTTATGAGAAGAAGGGGGTGGGTGAGTGTGTGTGGAGTGTGTGAAGGTGCTCTGAGAGGCTGTTAGAAATGGAAAAAAGGAGAGGTTCACACATAAACACTTCCTTCAAGGGAATATTTTAAGCGCACTCCTGCTTGTCTTCCCGCTCAATAACAAGCATTGAAGAAACAGCCCACTACACAATATGGCACACATGTCAAACCAACATAAAATACTGCCTAAATTGAAAGACTACAATCCTCCCTTCACTACTGGCTGAGGTGTATTTGCAGACCAGGGAGAAGAGGGATAGAGAGTGACTGTTACACCAATAGACCCAGCGGGAAGTTCCATCCTTTCACTCTTTCTGTCTCTATCAACTTATCAATTAAGCCCAGCAGGCTCCCAGGAGTTTCACAGCAAGCCTTCAAAGCCTCATTGTACCTTCTCCTTTAGAGAACCATCCTCCCAGCTGACAATGGTTGTTACACCAGGGAAGCGGGGAGAAAAAGATTGAAATTCATTTTCTTTGTGTTGATTGATCTCACTTGGCTGCTGGCTAAGTTGACTTGTCACCGTTAAGTTGGTGTGTTGTATGCCCTAACACTACATTCCCCACCGACTCTAGGGAATTGCAATGTATTTCTATCAGTGACTAAGATGGACTTTTTGGTGAACACACAGCACCCATATGCCACACAAATATAGACTGTATATGGAGAGAACCCCCGCCCCCCCCCCCCCCCCCGCTCTCTCTCGGTCTCTCTGAATATCTCTCACACACATGCACACAGGGAAGCACACACATACCAATATCTTTGTTTCATAAAGGTTAATCAATTAATTCTTCTAAATATGATGAACATTCATTCATTATGTTCTAAATGGATCGGAATGCTTGCTATTTGGCTAGAGACAATACTGACTGAGTTTCACCTTGACATAGATAATTCCATAATGATTTCTCAGCTTGCTTTGAATTGAGCAAGATGCGAAATTCCCCCCAGGAATTTATTTGAAAGTTGAAGCCTATTTACTGCATTTCGATACAATTAAAATACTTTAAAATGTTATTTGGAGAACAGCTAAAACAAGGAAAAATGACCCCAGCCAATATCACCTTGGCTGCTGGTTCATTCACCTCAGTCGATCTACAAACACATAGCCTATTAGCTATACAATTGTAATATGAGAAATGATTAGCGACTGTTCAGTCAGTTGTATTGATGAATTACATAAAAMCATTGACTCTTCAACTATTTTCTCAAATTACATAGAGTTCACATTTGTATACCTAGGCATTACTAATCAAGCTCCGCAAAAACAGACATCAATGGAGCACACAGATGATTGAATTATCACATTCACATGACTTATTAAAAATGTACTTTCGATTATGTATTAATATCAGTGATGTAAAAAAAAAACATCTGGGTAATGGGTCAACTATAAACTCTACTGGGCGATCGAGATAAGACGAACAACCACGTATATAAACAAAACGTATGGCATTTTTAAAACTGTATTYTTTGCAATTTACTGTAGGCCTAGGCCTATATGGAAGATAACGAACAAACCACTGCTCATGATTCACTCTTTCACAAAGAGGCAGGCACAAGTAGAACTCAGTCAGATCAAGAACATAAGCGTTCTGAGCTTCGATCAACGCTGGAAGCAATACTTTGATCCGTAATTGTTTTTTCTTTATTGTGTTTTCATTATTATATATATTTTTTCGAATGAGAAATGTCCACGSTGTCCTCATACGTAGTTACGGCCCTGAAGTCATAGCAGTTTTCCAGTTTTTATTTACAACACATGGAGGCCGTGAGAATAGAAAGAAGTGGATTCAGTGTTCTGCAGGSTTGTTGTTACAACATTAACCAGCAGAGGGGTACAAAGCACCGTCATTCTCCTCAGCCAAGGCTCAGAGACCCATTCTCTGCTGTTATCCCGCTACTATACATACATGTAATGAAGTGTGTGCCCCATCCTCATCTTCTATCCAGCCTGTATTCTATCCAGTAGTGTAGACTATTCATAGATGAGGGCATGCTAATGTATGGTTTATTCTGACTAAGTTGATAGGAAACATTCTGAAGAGATATGTTATTAGAAGGAGCACTCTTGTCTTCTGAATTGGGATGACTCTGATGAAGACAGCATGGTTCTCTCTCTCTCTCTCTTCTCTCTCTCTCTCTCTACACTCGTCTTCCCTGCTTAATGAACATGCACCTGTGGAACGGTCGTTAAGACACTAACAGCTTACAGACGGTAGGCAATTAAGGTCACAGTTATGAAAACTTAGGACAGTAAAGAGGCCTTTCTACTGACCTTTTCTACTGAAAAATACCAAAAGAAAGAAGCCCAGGGTCCCTGTTCATCTGCGTGAATGTGCCTTAGGCATGCTGCAAGGAGGCATGATGACTGCAGATGTGGCCAGGGCAATAAATTGCAATGTCTGTACTGTGAGACGCCTAAGACAGCACTACAGGGAGACAGGTCGGACAGCTGATCGTCCTCGCAGTGGCAGACCACGTGTAACAACACCTGCACAGGATCGGTACATCTGAACATCACACCTGCGGGGCAGGTACAGGATGGCAACAACAACTGCCCGAGTTACACCAGGAATGCACAATCCCTCCATCAGTGCTCAGACTGTCCACAATAGGCTGAGAGAGGCTGGACTGAGGGCTTGTAGGCCTGTTGTAAGGCAGGTCCTCACCAGACATCACCGGCAACAACTTCGCCTACYGGCACAAACCCACCATTGCTGGACTAGACAGGACTGGCAAAAAGTGCTCTTCACTGACGAGTCACGGTTTTGTCTCACCAGGGTTGATGGTCGGAMTCATGTTTATCGTCGAAGGAATGAGCGTTACACTGAGSCCTGTACTGTGGAGCGGGATTGATTTGGAGGTGGAGGGTCCGTCATGGTCTGGGGCGGTGTGTCACAYCATCATCGGAGTGAGTTTGTTGTCATTGCAGGCAATCTCAAAGTTCTGCGTTACAGGGAAGACATCCTCCTCCCTCATGCGGAACCCTTCCTGCAGGCTCATCCTGACATGACCCTCCAGCATGACAATGCCACCAGCCATACTGCGCGTGATTTCCTGCAAGATAGGAATGGCAGTGTTCTGCCATGGCCAGCGAAGAGCCCGGATCTGAATCCCAATGAGCACATRTGGGACCTGTTGGATCGGAGGGTAAGAGCTAGGGTCATTCCCGCCAGAAATGTCCGGGAACTTGCAGGTGCCTTGGTGGAAGAGTGGGACAACATCTCACAGCAAGAACTGACAAATCTGGGGCAGTCCACGAGGAGGAGATGCACTGCAGTACTTAATGAAGCTGGTGGCCACACCAGATACTGAATGTTACTTTTGAGTTTGACCCTCCCCCCTTTGTTCAGGGACACATTATTCAATTTCTGTTAGTCACATGTCTGTGTAACTTGTTCAGTTTATGTCTCAGTTGTTGAATCTTGTTATGTGTCGTGCCCTGACCTTAGATATCTCTGTTTTTCTATATACACTGCTCAAAAAAATAATGGGAACACTTAAACAACACAATGTAACTCCAAGTCAATCACACTTCTGTGAAAGCAAACTGTCCACTTAGGAAGCAACACTGATTGACAATAAATTTCACATGCTGTTGTGCAAATGGAATAGACAAAAGGTGGAAATTATAGGCAATTAGCAAGACAATAAAGGAGTGGTTCTGCAGGTGGTGACCACAGACCACTTCTCAGTTCCTATGCTTCCTGGCTGATGTTTTGGTCACTTTTGAATGCTGGCGATGCTTTCACTCTAGTGGTAGCATGAGACGGAGTCTACAACCCACACAAGTGGCTCAGGTAGTGCAGCTCATCCAGGATGGCACATCAATGCGAGCTGTGGCAAGAAGGTTTGCTGTGTCTGTCAGCGTAGTGTCCAGAGCATGGAGGCGCTACCAGGAGACAGGCCAGTACATCAGGAGACGTAGAGGAGGCCGTAGGAGGGCAACAACCCAGCAGGACCGCTACCTCCGCCTTTGTGCAAGGAGGAGCACTGCCAGAGCCCTGCAAAATGACCTCCAGCAGGCCACAGCTAGGTAGAGATGAGATGAGATCCTCAGACCCCTTGTGAGACCATATGCTGACACATGCACATTTGTATGTCAGGGGTTTTGTATGTCTAGGGGTGTTGTATGTCTAGGGGTTTTGTATGTCTATGTTGGCCTGATATGGGTCCCAATCAGAGACAGCTGTTTATCGTTGTCTCTGATTGGGGATCATATTTAGGTAGCCATTTTCCTCGTTTGTGTTGTGGGATTTTGTCTACAGTAAGTTGCCTTTGTGCACTCAAGTAGCTTCACGTTTCGTTTGTGCTTTTGTTGTTTTTAATGAGTTTCTCTTTATTAAAATTATGTGGAACTCCTTGCACGCTGCGCCTTGGTCTCATCATTACAACAATCGTGACATTATGTTTATACAAATATTTACACATGTTAAACTTTCTGAAAATGAACGCAGTTGATAGTGAGAGGACGTTTCTTTTTTTTGCTGAGTTTATGAGGCGAGCCGAAGAACCCTTTTAGGTTCTAGATAGCAATGTCCTACAAATGTGTAGGACATGGCATCATGAACCTCATCACAAAACCTGTGGCTTTGTCAGTGAGACGGCTACATTTAGTTGGTACTCCCCTGTCTTTTGCTAAGCAGCCCAASTAGTTATGAATTATTAATTCAATCAGTTAATTAACCATTGTTTACTCAATCAGAGAGAGCGACCATTTAGAAATATACATATTGGTTTTCCTCTCTGTACTGTAACCTTCTAATGTATTACAATGTTAACAAATAGGTAGATGAAGAATAGAAGGAAGATACACAAAGATTGTAAAAAAAATATCTTGCATCTCTGTGCCGACTCATTTTGATAACCTTGTCGCTACCAATACATTCCACTATCTAAATCCTGTTCCTTCATATCACATGCTCTGCTGAGCCTTGCATATGAGCTGATTCGTATTGTGTCGACGGACTACTTAGCTCTAAATGCCAACCAGCTGACAGGGAGGAGTGAAGCAGGCGAGTAGGCGGAGGAGGAGGGAATGGTGTCCCATCTMCCCTTCGTAATGGAGTCGTTGGGTCTTCTGCTTTCCACTTTCCAGATACTGTCATTGCTCTTTACACCTAAAACCTCCTGAAGAGCCTGGAGCACTGGTCAGTTTCCTGGCAGGGGCTAACGAGTTACGACAGGTGCCAATGTCCATCATATCAGTGTGGTGAGACATGTGGTGCTTCTGTAAGCTAACATGTCAGCCCCCGTGCCTCCCCAGGACCCCCCTTCAAACACCCTCCCTACCCCTGGGACTAGAGACAAGCTGACTAACCATTCTGTGTTGACAGGTTAAAATTGAGTTTTTGGGCCGACAGGCGTCATGGCTTCAAACAGGCAGGCAGACAGGCAGACAGGCAAGCAGGTACATAGACAGGCAGGCAGACAGACTACACAGACAAGCCTCATACTTCACAGGACAGCTGTTGAAGTAATGCTCAGTGTTGTTAGTGTTATATACTGTACTTATTGTGTTCTTCTGAATACTGAGGCAACTACATGTATGACATTATGTTGTGTTTCACGGTTTCAGTATCACAATCTATGGCTTTTGACTGAGACACAGTTGAATTGTCTCTTTTCTTGCTCCAAATGTAGTTTACTTCTCTCACACAATCAAGTACAGACAAGACAGACATGTTTCTTCGTACAGTAGAGGGTCTTAACTAATCAATTGATGGACACTGCCATATAATCAGAGAGGTATTTCACATCAGAGCCGGAACACATTCTTTAGAGAAAATGTAAGGTTAGTGGAAATATTTCACAAGCTTGTTTGATGTTTTAATTTCCTCCCTCTCTCTCTTGTTCCTCCCTCTTCRTCTCACCCTGGCTCTTTCTCTCCAAATATTTTTTGGCAGCCCGGAGAGCAATATGGATGCTTAAAACAGGCTCTGCACGGGACAGATAGTACATGGCATTAACAGCCATTTCACGCTGGCACTTTGGTGGCTGAGCGGGGCAGGGGGAGAGCTAGGCGTGAGCGGAGAGAACCGAGGGCCACTGTGGGCCCCGGAGACAATTTGGAATWGTCCCACTCTGAAGTGCATGTAGGTGTGCAAATGGCATACATGCATTTCCAAGTTTTGAACGAGCTGCTGCATTTTCGAACCATATCTGAATTTTGCGGTGCGATGATTAGAGAGAWCATTTTCCATTCAATGAATGAATTGTGCTCACTTACTCGTTCTATTATTGGTGAGTCTCTAACCAGYTGGAAGTCTATAAATATAGCACATAAGAGAATCATCACATTATACCTGGTCCCATTTTGCTTACWGCAGTGAAGCTCGAGAATGAGGAACATCAATATAATATTTGGAATAATTTGGAATAATGTCATTAGTACTGGGCAGGAAGGTGTGAAAATGCTATTAATCACATTTCCAGAGAGGTAAAAGGCTCTCCTTATAGACAGTGATACACTCTGCACCTCATTCCACCCCTCTGCGCTCCCCTTTCCCTCCCTCCACTCTCCAACTCTTTATTYGACAAATTTGTCCACTTGATGTATTGCTTTTATATAAGAACATGTCAAAGCTGTAGTGACGTGAAGGATTGCAGAGCTGCTTGGGAGCGCCGCGGGATGGGCTTCCTCCACCATGACTGCTGCCATGGCAGCTTCAGGGAGCGTGGTGCTGGGCCAGACCAGGGACAAAGGAAAACTGACCCTCTYTAGTCTGACAGAGAGCTGACACTGCAGCGATGGGAGTAGAACCAAACCAGAGGATTGGAGGAGAGGAGGAGAGGGATGGAGGTGAGTGGGTCTGGCATGGAGCCCTGTGACTTCTCTGACCTTCCCCAGACTTCTGTGTGGTACCCAGGCCAGTCTCAGGGCGAGTTCAAGAGTGGGCGTCAGGGCATGTGCCAGGGTTTGTCGGTCTCCAGGGCTGTGGGGTCCTGTGAGCTGTCATCTAGGGTGTGAGGGTCAGGGGGAAGGTGTTATGCTGACTGGGCAGGGTCCAGGGTGAAGAGCCTCACCCTGGGGAGCTGGAGGAGTGCCACAGTCCTTTTAAACACAGTCGAAACCCTGGAATGGCGCCGACAGAGAGGGCTGCCTCACTTCTTTCTCTTAGGAAACTTTGCAGTAATTTGTTTTTTTATGTATTATTTCTTACATTGTTAGCCCAGAATTATTTTTGTGTTATTACATACAGCCGGGAAGAACTATTGGATTTCTGAGAGGCGGTAACTCACCAGCACTACCAGCATCACGACAAGGAATACGACTTTCCCAAAGCTGATCCTTTGGGATCCCCCCAGGGCAATTTAACTGATTCCAGAAGCCTACCCAAAACAACGCCGGCGAAGCAGAGGTACTCAGAGTGATATTCTAGTCCGATTTAAGAGGCGCGCAKYACACCCACCGCTTCTGAGTATATTACTCGRTAATGTTCAGTCTCTGGATAATAAAATTGACAAGCTCAGGGTGTGGGTCTCTTTCCAGAGAGACATCAGAGATTGTAACATACTCTGATTCCCAGAAACATGACTCTCTTGGGATATACAGCACTGTCTGAATCGGTCCAGCCAGCTGGATTCTCAGTTCATGCTAATATGACCAATCAGAATCCATGCTTCAAGATTGTTTTGATCATGCGGACTGGGATATGTTCCGGGTAGCTTCTGAGAATAACATTGATGAATACACTGATTCGGTGACTGAGTTTATCAGGAAGTGTATAAGATATGTTGTACCCACTGTGACTATTAAAACCTACCATAACCAGAAACTGTGGATAGATGTCAGCATTCGCGCAAAACTGAAAGCGCAAACCACCGCATTTAACCATGGCAAGGTGACTGGGAATATGGAAGAATACAAACAGTGTAGTTATTCCCTCCTGAAGGCAATCAAACAGGCAAAACGTCAAAGTGGAGTCGCAATTCAACGGCTCAGACACGAGACGTATGTGGCAGGGTCTACAGACAATCACGGACTACAAAAGGAAAACCAGCCACGTCGCGGACACCGACGTCTTGCTTCCAGACAAGCTAAACACCTTCTTTGCCCGCTTTGAGGATAACACAGTGCCATCGACACGGRCCGCTACCAAGGACTGTGGGCTCTCCTTCTCCATYCCCGATGTGAGTAAGACATTTAAGCATGTTAAACCTAGCAAGGCTGCCGGCCCAGACGGCATCCCTAGTCGCATCCTCAGAGCATGCGCAGACCAGAGCATGCACAGACCACCAATCTCTCCCTATCCCAGTCTGCTGTCCCCACATGCTTCATGATGGCCACCATTGTTCCTGTACCCAAGAAAGCAAAGGTACCTGAACTAAATGACTATCGCCCCGTAGCACTCACTTATGTCATCATGAAGTGCTTTGAGAGACTAGTCAAGGATCATAGCACCTCCKCCTTACCGGCCACCCTAGACCCACGTCAATTTGCTTACCACCCCAATAGATCCACAGACGATGCAACTGCCATCACACTGCACACTGCCCTAACCCATCTGGACAAGAGGAATACATATTGTAAGAATGCTGTTCATTGACTACAGCTCAGCATTCAACACTATAGTACCCTCCAAGCTCATCATTAAGCTTGAGTCCCTGGGACTGAGCCCCACCCTTTGCAACTGGGTCCTGGACTTCCTGATGGGCCTCCCCCAGGTGGTGAAGGTAGGAAACAACACCTCCACTTCGCTGATCCTCAACACAAGGGGCCGCACAAGGGTTCATGCTCAGTCCCCTCCTGTACTCCCTGTTCACCTATGACTGCGTMGCCAAGCACGCCTCCAACTCAATCATCAAGTTGGCAAATGACAACAAACAGAAGTAGGCTTGATTGCCAACAATGACGAGACAGTCTACAGGGAGGAGGTGAGGGCTCCGGGAGTGTGGTGCCAGGAAAATAACCTCTCACCCAACGTCAACAAAACAAGAGATGGTTGTAGAATTCAGGAAACAGCAGAGGGAGCACCCCCCTCTCCACATCGACAGGACCGCTGTGGAGAAGGTGGAAAGCTTCAAGTTCCTCGGTGTACACATTACTGACTAACTAAAWTGGTCCAGTCACACAGACAGTGTGGTGAAGAAGATGCAACAGCGCCTTTTCAACCTCAGGAGTCTGAAGAAATTTGGCTTCTCACRTAAAACCCTCACAAACTTTTACAGATGCACAATTGAAAGCATCCTCTTGGGCTGTATCACCGCTTGGTAATGCAACTGCACCGCCCGGAACTGCAGGGCTCTCCAGAGGGTAGTGKGGTCTGCCCAACGCATCAACGGGGGCAAACTATCTGCCCTCCATGACACCTCCAGCACCCGATGTCACAGGAAGGCCAAAAAGATAATCWAGGACAACAACCACCCGAGCCACAGCCTGTTCACCCCGCTTRCATRCAGAAGGTGAGGTCAGTACAGGTGCATAAAAGCTGGGACCGAGAGACWGAAYKASTMRTTCWYTCTCAAGGCCATCAGACTGTTAAATAGCCATCACTAGCACATAGAGGCTGCTGCCTARATACAGTTGAAGTCAGAAGTTTACATACACTTAGGTTGGAGTCATTAAACTCGTTTTTCAATCACTCCACAAATGTATTGTTAACTAACTATAGTTTTGGCAAGTCAGTTAGGACATCTACTTTGTGTGACACAAGTACTTTTTCAGATTATTTCACTTATAATTCGCTGTATCACAATTCCAGTGGGTCAGAAGTTTACATACGCTAAGTTGACTGTGCCTTTAAACAGCTTGGAAAATTCCAGAAAATAATGTCATGGCTTTAGCAAGGAGGCCTACAAACCTGACTCGGTTACACCAGCTCTGTCAGGAGGAATGAGCCAACATTCACCCAACTTATTGTGGGAAGCTTGTGGAAGGCTACCCGAAACTTTTGATCCAAGTTAAAAAAAAATGTATAGGCAATGCTACCAAATACTAATTGASTGTATGTAAACTTCTGACCCACCGGGAATGTGATGAAAAATAAAAGCTGAAATAAATWATTCTCTCTGCTATTATTCTGACATTTCACATTCTTAAAATAAAGTGGTGATCCTAACTGACCTAAGACAGAATATTTTTATTAGGATTTAATGTCAGAAAACTGAGTTTAAATGTATTTGGCTAAGGTGTATGTAAACTTCTGACTTCAACTGTACATATACTTGAAATCACTGGCCACTTTAATAAATGGAACACTAGTCACTTMAATAATGTTTACATATCTTGCATTAGTCACCTCATATGTATATACTGTATTCTATAATATCTATTGCATCTTAGCCTATGCCACCCTGAAATTACAATCCATATATTTATATTGCATTCCTTTACTTAGATTTGTGTGTATTAGGTATTTGTTATGCACATTGATGGATATTACTTGTTAGATATTACTGCAGTCTCAGACCTCAAATCKCAAGCATTTCACTACACCCAAAATAATATATTCTAAACACATGTATATGACCAATAACATTTGATGTTGATTTGGTTTGATTAGAAATACAGTAGCAAAGAAAATTACACCACTATATACAGTACCAGTCAAAGGTTTGGACAAACCTACTCATTCCAGGATTTGTATTATTTTTTTTTACTATTTTCCACATTGTAGAATAATAGTGAAGACATTAAAATCTATGAGATAACACATATGGACGCATGAAGTAACCAAAAAAGTGTTAAACAAATCAAAATATATTTTCTATTTGAGATTCTTCAAAGTAGCCACCCTTTACCTTGATGACAGCTTTGCACAAAACATAATTTGAGAGAAATACATTTTTTGKAAAAAATGTAAAATTTCTGGGATCTTTTATTTCAGCTCATGAAACATACAACCACACTATTTTTCTTCAGTGTAGATTKATCTCTTAGGGTATGTTTGTCATGGCCGTCAACAGAAGTAGACCAAGGCACAGCGTGGTGAGCGTACATTTTCTTTTTATTCGAAAAGACGCCGAACAAAACAATAAACACTACAAAACAAACCGTGAAGCTAAGGGCTATGTGCCATAAACAAAGTCAACTTCCCACAAAGACAGGTGGGAAAAAGGGCTACCTAAGTATGGTTCTCAATCAGAGACAACGATAGACAGCTGTCCCTGATTGAGAACCCGACCAAATAATAGAACATAGAATACCCATCCCAACTCACACCCTGACCAAACCAAAATAGAGACATAAAAGGGATCTCTAAGGTCAGGGCGTGACAATGTTGCTGATATGTTCTGATGGAAACTTTGTGTGTATGGTCCTTGGAAATCAAATCTGGCCCATCTATTGTGTAATCAAGGACATGACTAGATTTGTATTACGTCCAGAGASGTTATTTTCTTGTTTCATACATTATTTATCTGATCTGTTTTTAATTAAAACATATGTCACATCCAGGGCCTGCAATATGACATCTCCATGTCAAATCTCATTAAAGAGATGGATGAACAAATACAGCTAAGATAACCAAAAAGGATAGGAGAAAAMGGAACCCATCCTCTGCCGCCAACATTCCGCCATGATCTGTGGCCTCATATGCCACTCAAGTGACAGTCTATTTGGAGCGTTACCACGGCCACCAGCATCTCTGGTGACGAGCGCAGCTCAGCTGTGAAATTGGAGCGGCACGTTTACCTGAGAGCTTCCGCCTGGGCCTTCGCTCCTCTTCTCTCCTTGCTACTCAGCGAGCCATCCAGATGAAGAGCAACACCGTCTCTCCGTCTCTCACCTCTTTCRCTTACCCCCTCACAGCAGAGAGCATCCTTTCCCATTTCACTCAATTGCTCACATTCTAAGGAACTGCGACCGGACAACCTGTTGACGCGTGCCGTCAAACTATGTGTCACGGTGGTTTAGAGTATTTTCCATTACCCTGCTTGTCAGTGTGGTGGGTGGCCTAATGCCATAGTCCATTGGTTATTTCTCTGAGTTGAGCAGGAAACTTCTACAGTGTTATTTGAATAAAGCAAAACTAAACTGTGTGGTGTGTTGAGCCTCACCAGCACCATTCTMTAACAATACCTCTCTAATAAGACAATAAAATAAATCAAATATTTAGCAGTTATTTGATTTAATAACTGCTCACAATAGAAAGGCATACCCTTGTGGTATATCCTAATCTCTTTGCAAACTTAGCAGAGCCCACTTTTGCTATTTGCACAAATCCCTGCAGGTTTGTTTTCAGAATAGTGCRCAGAGAAATCACATTCTAACACCACAGAGACAGACTCATAACACTACATCACTCAGCCACCGGTGAAGCCAAATCTTATCTAAATGTTGACATTTMAACCTCAAAGTAATGTCTCTAGGAATGGTGTGGCTAAGCCTACCTTAATGGTCACCCTTTTAATGCTGGCTGGCGGTAGCAAAGCAGTGCTACATTTCGCTACACTTGCATTAACATCRGCTAACCATGTGTATGTGACAAATAAAATTTGATTTTATTTGCTTTGCTTGTGTAGGCTACCTGCCCCTCCCCCTTCAACACATAGGCTACTGTAGCCTACTGACATTCCAAGTTTGATTCAGAAAGAGATTTAAAATTTTCAATGCTGGTTAAGGATAGTATCGTTATCACGTTTCACATTGGATTTATTAACTACAAAAAGGTAAAACGTGTTTTTATTTTAATTCTGGTGCCGCTCTTCACACACAAGCTTGTTAGCTAGATAGCTAACTCTCTGAACTTCTGAGACATTCAAAGCAAATATTTGTATAACTARCCAAGATAGACCATCACCTGTTGTTTCCAATGGGAGCAAATTAATTATAGCGGGCAGAATAAGCAAGGAGGTGGGCAGAGCCAAGCATAAACTAGCGAGATACTGTTCGGGAATTCTTACTCTTAAAGAATTCTTATTCTTTGTGAAGTGCGCCTGTAAAATAACTCAATTCACCRGTGCACTCTTTCTAAAGAACACCATTTTTGGAAACTTTGGCAAAGGGTAAAGTCTACAAAACTTTGTCTACTCTGTTCGTAATAGACTCTAGTTTTGGGAAGAGAAAACTGTATTGAGATCAAATGTTTCATATATCAGAAAATGTGCAGAATGTCTTCTCCCACTGCCATCCACTGGGTTTTCTCTCATCATCATTTGGTGGTGAGTGGAAATGCCAACTGGATGTTTCAGGTTTATACATCCGGTGAAACATCTGGCTTATTGTTCTATCTGTGTTCAAACGTCCTTCATAAAAGCGGCTCCTCCGCATGGATAATTCTGTAGGCCTAATTCAGATAATGCACCTCATAACAAGATGCCCAGCACTTCAGGCCAAGCCTCCACCCTCTTGACCTGTCCCCAAAACGCAACATTTCAGTCGCATCTCGCGCCCTACACTTGTCTGTCCAATGCATGTAAACAACTGCAGCTTGCCTGCTTAATAGCAAGCTGATCTATCCGTACTGATTGGTGAAGTAATTTAATGTTGAGCAAAAAAATAAATAATGTTCAGAGATTTAAAAAGGAACAGAAAGAAACAATATAAACCATTACTTTTTGGGGGGTTCGAACCAATTCAGAACTTTATTTTGCTGGTCAGAACAGTGGAACMGAACAAAACAATTATGGTCTGGTTCAGAACTAAACYATTGGAAAATAATTTTGTTTCTAACCCCTGCTTGATTAATTAATAACATTTCTGAAGTGGAAGGGGATARGAAGGCAGGAAATGAAATACACTGATACTGGGTGTGAGGACAGGGCAATCAGGATCTTAACGAAGGACTGTGAGGAGTGTAGTGCTGATTTAAGACCATAGATATACTTTCCTGCTGACACCACCGATGAGCTGAGGATCATGGGGGTAAGGCGACTAGGGTGATATTGGCAACGTCGTGACCCTCCGTGGCCCTGGTAATGAGTTACTAAACATTTCTGCTGTAATATCATCCCCCTCCTCCTCGTGTTAACATGATATAAGTGTCTAGGGGAAGATACTGRATGTGCAAACGTGATACCCAATAATACATAGTTTAACAAAGAGAAACAGGATGACATTGGCCTGATAAGGAAGTACATATAATGGATTCAGTGGTAGGCCTAGTGGTATATCTGTTTCTCATCTCACAATTAACTGTAACTTTGTGTCATAACCTTGAGATGCCTTGAGACCTTGAGATGATACAAAATCGTCAGAAGACAGAAATAGTACCTTAACAAAAGGGTAAAAACCTCCTCCACCATTCTCCTTGAGTTTTTAACAGCTGCATCATACATATCTCAGGGGACGCCCATAGAAAGGTGGCCTGGGCCGGCTATTCTTCTTTAGTGACATGTTTATTTTTATTTACACCACCTGTCTAGTGTTTTAAAGCATTACTATATCGATGGGTGTGTGTCTGTGTGTGTGTGTGAGTGTGACTGTGTGTATACAGTATACATTTGGTACTCTAAAAAAAATATGAATAGCTAGAGATAAGAAATTAAGAAATCAAGATCTAGAGGAAGGATTACTTTTTTGTAGATTGTATAAATGCACAAATATTGTGCCAAGGGAGAAACACAYTACATGTGCTTTTCCAGACTCATGTCATTCAGACAAACTCATCAGAATATAGAGGAGAAATGTTGTAGTTCAGCAGCATTTGTTTGGGAAGGAAACATGTAATATTAACATTATCCTGTGCTGCACCAAGTATCAAATATAAATGACATATAACAAACTCGGAGTCATAGCAAACTAATTCCGTTTTACCAAATTTACACCAGCATGTTAAATGTGCAACCAGAGGGAAAAAAACTCAAAACCACCTTTACTCCACACACAGAGACATGTACAAAGCTCTCCCTCGCTCTCCATTTGGCAAGTTGACCATAATTCTATCCTCCTGATTCCTGCTTACAAGCTAAAAGTAAGCAGGAAGCACCAGTGACTAGATCAATAAAAAAGTGCTCAGATGAAGCAGATGCTAAGCTTCAGGACTGTTTTGCTAAGC
Organism: Salvelinus sp. IW2-2015; assembly: GCF_002910315.2. Taxonomy (NCBI): domain Eukaryota; kingdom Metazoa; phylum Chordata; class Actinopteri; order Salmoniformes; family Salmonidae; genus Salvelinus; species Salvelinus sp. IW2-2015. Next base: position 31,331,693 of record NC_036866.1, read on the forward strand.
ACAGACTGGAATATATTCCAGGATTCTTCCGATGGCATTGAGGAGTACACCACATCAGTCACTGGCTTCATCAATAAGTGCATCGATGACGTCGTCCCCACAATGACTGTATGTACATACCCCAACCAGAAGCCATGGATTACAGGCAACATTCGCACTGAGCTAAAGGACAGAGCTGCCGCTTTCAAGGAGTGGGACTCTAAACGGAAGCTTATAAGAAATCCCGCAATGCCTCCGACAACGACGAAACAGCCTATAGGGAGGAGGTCAGAGACCTGGCCGTGTGGTGCCAGTACAACAAACTCTCACTCAACGTGATCAAGACAAAGGATATGATTGTGGACTACAGGAAAAGGAGGACCGAGCACGTCCCCATTCTCATGACAAGAGCTGTAGTAGCAGTTGAGAGCTTCAAGTTCCTTGGTGTCCACATCACCAACAAACTAACGTGGTCCAAGCACACCAAGACAGTCGTGAAGAGGGCACGACAAAACCTATTCCCCCTCGAGACTGAAAAGATTGGCATGGGTCCCGAGATCCTCCAAAAGTTCTACAGCTGCACCATCGAGAGCATCCTGACGGTTGCATCACTACCTGGTATGGCAACTGCTCGGCCTCCGACCGCAAGGCACTACAAAGGGTAATGCGTACAACCTAGTACACACTGGGGCCAAGCTTCCTGCCATTCAAGACCTCTATACCAGGCGGTGTCAGAGGAAGGCCCAAAAATTGTCAAAGACTCCAGCCACCCAAGTCATAGACTGTTCTCTTTGCTACCGCACTGTAAGCGGTACCGGACACCAAGTCTAGGTCCAAGAGGCTTCTAAACAACTTCTACCCCCAAGCCATAAGACTCCTGAACATCTAGTCAAATGGCTACTCAGACTATTTGCATTGCTCCCCCTCCCTCTTTTACACTGCTGCTACTCTATGTTATTATCTATGTATAGTCACTTTAATAACTGTTACCTACATGTACATATTACCTCAATTACCTCAAACTAACCGGTGCCCCCGCACATTGACTCTTACCGGTACCCCTGTATAAGCCTCACTATTGTTATTTTACTGCTGCTCTTAATTATTATTGTTAATTTATTTCTAATTCTTATTTTTTAAAGGTTATTTTTAATTGTTTTATTTTTTAAACTGCATTGTTGTTTAGGCTTGTAAGTAAGCATTTGTAAGTAAGTAACTAAGTCTACACCTGTTGTTTTCGGCGCATGTGACAAATAACATTTTATTTTATTTTGTAGAAGGATTGGGTTGCATATATTCTGCTGTCAAATATGTCTGCGGTGTCTGAGGGCATACCATTATAGCATTTAATAAATACTTAGCTTTTCTGTTGTACAGTACTGAAGAGAAGCCAATGATCAATAACTGCTAAAGTTACATGTTGTTTTCCTGGGATTTGTGATTGGGCTTTGGTTAGGCTTGCTATTTTATGTACATGATGTAACATTCCAAATTCCTCATTTATTATCTGCTAATACAAATTGCCAGGTGCAAGACAGTGCATGGATGGGTAGATATACACTGTCAAAACAAGTAGCATTGCCTCTCATCATTCCTCTCCCTCTCTATATTTGTGCTTCTACATCTGCATTGTTTGCTGTTTGGGGTTTTAGCCTGGGTTTTTATATAAACCTTTGTGACATCTGCTGATGTAAAAAGGGCTTTGTAAATACATTTGATTGATTGATCGATCTCTCTTACCCACCCTCAAGTCTATTCATGGTAAGGGCACAGAGCTTTTCCAGATCATATCATAACTGTATATAACCATAATCAGGCAGTGTCATAGCACTCTGTGATGATGACATTGTTCACCGTTTGAGTTATTTAAGAGCTGCTTGAAAGATCTGAAGCCATGCTGCTCCGACACCAGCATGAAGGCAGAAATTATGCCAGTGAAACAACATAAAAGTGCAACTTACTGATCTTTGCTGGAGACTGTAATTAGTGTTATCTACAGTGTAGTTATGCTAATATGGCCCTTATCGTAATCACTCTCTCTGTTGTTTGCTTTTCTTTATAGTCACAGTGTATCAGTCAACCTTTCAACTCCATAATGATCAGTTTTGTTCCCTGAGGTTTGTGCATTCAGGCAAAGGATGCRCAGTGGAGTATTAGGCCTTTTTCATCAAACTGTTTTATAGTCCTATTCTTCAGAGTTGCTATGTAGTGCTGAGGGCAGGTTTGAGAGTAGGGGATTTGCGCCAGCACATTCTATGAATCACATTGTGAAATAGTGGGACATACAACAGCAGATATGCATTTGCAGAAATCCGCATGATTGCCATTGGTCTGCCCTTTTACWGTAATGGTAATAACTGCAGAGGACATTGCAATCAGAGACCCCGTGACCCTTGGATAAGAAGGGCTTTCATAAATTACCATTTCAAAGCATTCTAGGAAGGGAAAAATCAACAGAGCACAGTTCATCAAAACAATTTGCAGTTACAAAACACTGCAGAGTGACAGGAAGACATCACCATGGAAATTATGTTTATTTTGTTGATGTTATGGGCTTCCATTTCACCATGAGCTTCAAGCAATGTGATGATCACAGTATATCATTTTACACCAGCAGACATTTTCCTATTATTCTCTCATGGATTGGTGGCTACAATGCCTCCGACGTCAATAATCATTCTGTGCCATTCAACCATGAATCCATTTTGTTTCTCATATTATTAGCTTTTTTGTCTCACTAATATTTTGGCACTTTAATTCCTCAGCATCAATTTCCTGCAGGCTAAAGATTGTGTGTGTTCATTCCCCTCAGGTACTCCCAATCTTTTAACAACACAATAAATGTGGATTGAGCCCTCATAATCTTTCCCTTAGGAGGTATTACAACAAGACACACAAATAGTGTTTCWGTGTGTTTAGTCCTGTTGGCCCAGCTGTGTTCAGATAGCTGGCCAGCTAGGTCTTGTAATTTGTGATGTATGGCACAGTTCCACCCCTCCAAACAAGCCAACAACGCACCACCCTCCCTAATCATTGGGGCGATTACAGACATAGCTCATCAGTTTCACAATGGCAGCGGATATGAATGGAGTGATTTTTTTCGGAGGGCAATCAAAGCCAAATGGAGCCTCTTCATGCTTTAGTTCACCCTGACCCATCAGTTAGCCCTAATTCTCCTCCCTGTAACAAGGACAATGTCTATATATGGAGAAATACCGTAATGACCTGAAAACATGCTATGGTTTGTCATTTATTGTTCATGTTCTTTGTTCCCTGTGCTTCCCTCTTTCTGCTGGTACTATTAGTCTCTTTTTACTTCGTTCAGCTCCCCCGGACGACTGCTTGAACGTCAAGCACCGATCCGCTCACGAAATTCTCTCTCTTCTCTATCGGTTCCGTTCATGCTCCCAGCTGTTTCTCTTCAGGTTATGTTCTCACACTTGTACACGAAACCTTCATTTTATCACTACTTTCACACCCTGTTCCTCCGTAGTTTTTGCCCTCTGATTGAGCATCAGTCCCTATTTCTCCCTCTGTTATTTATCCTGCTCCTTGTCCATTGTCGAATGCTCTGTTTTGATTCTTGCTGTCCTGCGTCCTTGTCCGCCCTCCACTGTCGTTTGTTTTGCCTGGAATAAAGACTCTGGTCTTATAAGTCGCTTTTGGGTCCGCAATTATTCAAGCAATACACAGAAGAATCCGACCAAGAATGAGACCAGAATGACAGCGACTACGGAATCTTCCAACACTGCCCGAAATCTGAGTCCAGGAGCAATGCTCGGCAGACCACCGAGCAGGAATTGTTTCTGCTCGTCATGCCGTTTGAAACCTGGCCCGCTGCACGGATCTCCGAATCCTCGCTCTGGGAAGCCAGTTTCTATCATGAGTCGTCTTCTTGTTACTGTTCGCCACCAGATTACTTCCTGTCTTCAAGTCTCCGGACCTAGGGTTATAACCCACTCTGTTACTCTGGGCAGTCCCACTAGTGTCGCTCCTTTCTCACCCAGAGATATTTTTTCTCTCTCCACAGCCCAACACGTACTCAAGAGAGAGAGCTCGGATCGTTACGTCATATCACTCCTTACGGTCGGGCTCGAGTGGGCACAGCCTCTGGGAGGCAAGGCTGATGTTCTATCGATTATCTGAACTTTAAAGAGGAGATGATACGGGTTTTTGATCGTTCAGGTTTTGGGAAGGAGGTTTCCAGGGTCCTGGCTTCCCTAGTCAAGGGTGATCGATCCAAACGGATACTCTATAGAGTTTCGCATCTTGCTGCCTCCAGTGACTGGAGACGAGCCGGCGTTGCTCGCTTGTTTTCTGGAGGGACTCCACGCTGAGGTTAAGATGAGATTCTCTCCCGGGAGGTTCCTCCAGCGTGGACTCTTGGATGCACTCGCCACCTCTATAGAACGAACGGGGTAATCTTCGTCACCGAGCTCGTGGAGGAGAGCTCGCGTTACGGTGTTTCCCTCTCCGCATCTCAACCATCTCCTCCCCCGCTCAGAGACTGAGCCATGCAGCTGGGAGTATTCGCATCTCGACTAGGAGAGGAACGGAGAATCACCAACCGCCTTTGCCTCTATTGCGGTTCTGCGGACATTTGTTCATTCATGTCCAGTAAAAGCCAGACTCATCAGTAACGGAGGCTACTGCGTGAGCGCTACTACTCAGTCTCTCCATCAAGATCCTGTAACCTGTCGGTCCATCCTACGCTGGACCGGTTCGGCTGCTTCTGCAGTGCCTTGAAGACTCGGGCTGAGGGTTGTTTTATGGACGAAGCATGGGCTCGGAACATGACATTCTCTCAGACAGTTAGAGAAATCACGCCATGTTCGCCTTAGATGGTAGTCTCTTCCCGTTATCAGATGTGAGACACTACCTTAACCTCACAGTATCTGGTAATCACAGTGAGACTATTTCATTTTTGATTTTTCGTTCACCTTTTACACTTTTGTTTTGGTCATCCCTGGCTAGTATGTCATAACCTTCTATTAATGGACTAGTAATTCTATTCCTATCCTGGAACGTTCTTGTCTGTGAATGTTTAATGTCTCTATCCCTCCTGTTTCTTCTTGTCCCTCTACTCAGGAGGAACCTGGTATTTGACAGGAGTGCCGGAGGAATATCATGATCTGCGCACGGTCTTCAGTCGGTCCAGAGCCAACTCCCTTCCTCTCACCGTCGTTCGTATGTTTTTGTATTGATCTCCTTCCGGACCACTCCCCTCGGGTAGACTATACTCTCTGTCGGCTCCCGAACGTAAGGCTCTCGAGGATTATCTGTCTGTTTCTCTCGACGCGGTCGTGCCTCTTCTCCCGCGGAGCGGGTTTTTCTTTGTAAGAAGAAGGACGGTACTCTGCCCCCTGCGGATTATCGAGGGCTGAATGACTCAACGTTAAGAATCGTTATCCGCTTCCCCTTATGTCGTCAGCCTTCGAGATTTGCAGGGAGCCAGGCTTTACAAGTTGACTTCGTAACGCTTACCAGCTCGTACGCCATCAGAGGGGGACGAGTGGAAAACGGCGTTTAACACTCCTTAGGATTTTGAATACCGGGTTCTGCGTTCCGGTCTCGCTAATGCTCCAGCTGTCTTTCAGCATTATTAATGATGTAGAGAACATCTGAACATTTTTTTTCGTATCCTTGACGAAAATCGAGTTGGTGCTTCACCGTCACTCGAGATCATGTTCACCAGTCGAGGTGACGACAGCGCCTTTTAGGAATGTCTCTACTACGTGAGTGGCTGAGAATGCGCCTTTCATGTCTCCTCTGTCACTTTTCGTCGTTCTGTATTTCCGAGCTAACATTCAGATGGATCCCGCTAAGGTCCAGCGCTGCAGTCATGTCCGCCGATCCCTCAAGCACGTGTCGAGTTGCACGTTTTCTCGGTTTCGCTAAGTTCTATCGGCGTTTCATTCTAATTTCGGTCAGTGCTGCCCTCTTCACAGCTCGACTCTGTCAAGACTTGCTTTAAGTGGTCCGGTCCGCCCAGGAGCTTTGATGACTCTCAGAAGAGCGTTTACATCCGCCCCTATCCGTGTACTCCTGACGTCACAAACAATTCATTGTCGAGGTTGACGCTTCGAGGTGGCGTGGGAGCCATTCTGTCTCAGCGCTTCCAGTCTGACTAAAGGTCCATCCTTGCGCTTACTTTCTCATCGCCTGTTCGCCATCGAAGCATCTATGATGTGGGTAACGCGAACCTGCCCATCGCTTAGCATAGGCGAATGCGACATGGTTGGAGGGCACCGTCCTTGTCGTTTGGACTGACATAAGAACCTTGAGTACATCCGTCCGGCCAAACGAACTTAATGCTCGTCAACTCGTTGCGCGTTGTTTTCGCGCGCTTGAGTCGGTAGATTCTATCGTCCGGGAAATAAGAACACCAACCTGATGCTAGCCGTCTCTTTAGTTCTTCTGTGGCTTCTACCGACCCGAGGGATTCTCCCTGAGGCGTGTGTCGGGTTGACGTGTCTGGGGAATTGAGAGACGGTAAAGCAAGCACTCACCCACACTGCGTCGGCCCCGCTGTCCTATAACGCTTCTTTCGTTCCGCTACTCGTCTGTTCTCAGTGGGCTCACTCTGCCAAGTTACTGCACCCCGGGTTCGGGACCTGCTTCTATCGCCAGCGTTGTGGCCTACTCAGGACGCTGACACGCGCCGTTTCGTGGTGCTTGTTCAGCTGCGCGCAGACTAAGTCAGGTAACTCTCCTCCCGTCGTCTCAGACCGCTTCCCATTCCGCTCGCCATAGGTCTCACATCGCCTTAGACTTATTACCGTCTGCTTCGTCTGCGGGGAAGACTGGATTCTTCGGTTAGATAGTCTCTAAGCGGCACATTTCATATCCCCTGTAAGCTTCTTCCGCTAAGGAGACCACAGATCATCTATAGAAATATGGTACAAATTCAGCATCCGTTAGACGCGTTTCAGCAGAGTCCGCAATTCACGTCACAGTTGGGGAGGTTCTGTCGTTTGAATCGGTGCTCCGTCAGTCTCTCTTCCGGGTTTCATCCCCAAATCTAACGTAAGCAGAAAGCCAATCAGTCGATTGGTCGCATATTACGCAGCCTTGCGTTTCGAAACCCTGCGTCTTGGGCAGAACAGCTCCCTGGCTGAGTACGCTATAACTCGCTTCCTTCGTCATGCTACCGGCTATCTCCGTTTCAGATAGTCTTGGTAGTCCAGCTCTTTCATGTCCAGCTCGCCGGTCAGCGTTCCTCCGCTTCAGGCTTTTGTCCAACGTGTGAGCGCACCTGGAGGAGGTAGGTCTGCATATTGCCGTTACAGGGCCAGACGTGAAGCGCTCCAATAAACGTAGGATAAGGAGTCCTAGTATGTCGCGGTCAGAGATGTGTGCTTTCCACTCGCAACCTCCCCCTACGACAGCTTCTCGCAAGATTGACCGCGGTTCATTGGTCGTTCCGTGTCTCTCAGCTGTCATACTCTGTTCGCTGTGCGACTGCTTCTTCCGCACATCTTCGTGCGCGTCCACCCTGTCTTTCCATGTCTCTGTTGTCAAGCCTTTCTCGCGCCCCCTTGTCCTTCCCTCCCCCCCCCCGTCCTTGTCAGGGCGCACCTATTTAAAGTACGGAAGTCATGGATAGCTTCTCGGGGACGTGTACCACTACTTAGTGATGTGGAGGGTTACGGTCCTGAGGAGAGGAGTTGGGTTCCATCCGGACGTGCTGGACCGTTCGTTGATTGATGTATTTCCTCCGCGTTGCCGCCAGGTCCTTCACCTCATGTGGCCGGAGCGTCCTCGCGTGAGTGGGGGTACTGTCATGTTTTGTCATTATTGTCATGTCTTTCCCTGTGTCTCCCTCTGCTAGTACTTTTAGTGTTCTTTCTCTTTCTCTCTCTCTATCTTCGATTCATGTCCCAGATGTTTCTCATCTCCCTACACCTCACTATTACTCTTCACACCATGTCCGCCTATTCTGCCGCTCTGATTAGAGTCCCTATTTCTCCCTCTTTTCCGCTCCTGTCCTGGTCGATTCTTGTTCTATGTTTCGTCCCTGCCGTCCTTTTCAGCCCTTCGTTTTGTGCCTGGAATAAAGACTCTGTTTCTTTAAGTCGCTTATCCGCATTATCAGCATAACTACGAAAAAGCGAAAAGAAGAGAGGAAAACAGAACGAGGAAAACAGAACGATCACTATGAAAAAATATGTTTTGAAAGCCTCCTGGAACAAGTTAGAGAGTGATAATGTTGGCGTCAGAATGCTGATGAGGCCTCATCTTAGAATTTTGGGCCACCTTGGRATTCCCAGCATGTTGACTGTTTTTAGCATAAGAGCAGCTGCCAGCCTGAGCGCCTTTTCTGTCACTTTTAGAAAGAAGAGCATGAGACAGTGCCATTTGCTTTGCCGGTCAGCTGTTTAYGCAGTGCGCCGATGGCTTTGAATTTGATATCGGCATTTGAACTTGGCCTTGTTAGCCTTGCTGCAATCTGATAGCCAGGGGTTCATTTAACTGGGAATTGGGAGATGGGGAGCACTCCTTTTTGGTGACCATTTGAAACSAAAGCTGTTTATTTGCTATTAAAATATAGGTTGTGATAGCTGTAAGCCTAATTGTTATTTTCATTTATTCGCAAAGTAGGCTAGTGCAATTATGGTTTGATGTAGTCCAGTGGATGCTGGTGACTTGAGGAGGATGGGAAACCCACGGTACAGGCACGGAGACGACAAAGTGTATTTACAAAATCGTCATAGACTAATTATTTTAACCTAAAGCATTTAATAAAGACATTTAAAGTACAATATTATGGGGAATGGGAATGATAGGGTTACTTACACCGTGTTGGAAAGGGATCACAGCAGTGATTGAATGAGGGTATGAGGCATGAGTTGAGGTGTTCATAGGCTTGACCAGTGCAGGACAGGATTTGACTGGGAAGACAAAAAACTATAAGACAACAAACTACACAGTTATTCAAAAGAGCTAAGAATGAGTTAGTCCAAGCAAGGAGTAAAATCATTGATGTGCAATAATGTGATTGTGTAAGTGATTGACTCTACATACAGTAATGAGAAAATTGATAGGGGTACTCACAGTGCTTGGAGAGGAAACAATCAATGTGCCAATGGATGAGGGGGTACATGAGACGTGGCTTCAGTTCATGRCAGGAGAAGTTGACAATGGTTGTGGAGTGGAGTAGTCATCACCTCTTAATCAGGGAACAAGAGGGGACTAAGCTGTAAATACAAATATCAGATACATTCCATTACAGCTGTGTCACAACTTCCACCGAAGTCGGTTCCTCTCCTTGTTCGGGCGGCGTTCGGAGGTCGGCATCGCCGGACTTCTAGCCATCGTCGATCCAGTTTTCATTTTCCATTTGTTTTGTCTTGTTTTCCTACACACCTGGTTTTCATTTCCCTCAATAATTGTTGTGTAGTCTTCGACCATCCGCCCGAGGGTAGAGCGGCAGGTGAACGTCTCTTCCACCTGAGGTAGGGGACGAGGATCGCCCAGGAGTTCGCCCTGGAATTTCGGACCCTGGCCGCAGGAGCGGGATGGAACGGCATGGCCCTTATCGACCACTACCGCTGCAGCCTGCGCGAGGGTGTTTGTCGGGAGTTGGCCTGCAGGGATACCACCCTCACCTTTGACCAGCTGGTGGACCTGTCCATTCGTTTGGATAACCTGCTGGTCACCTGCGGACATCCAAAGAGGGCTCTGTCGATTCCCCATCCCAGCACCACCACTCCGGTGCCCATGGAGCTGGGAGGTGCTGCGCTCAGGGAGGCCGGAGGAGGCCTTCACGTGTACCATCTGTGGCCGCAGAGGTCACACTGCTGGTCGGTGCCGGGTTGGTTCCTCTAGGGGTCGAGGCAGCAGGCAGGGCACTCTGTCGTCACCCCAGGTGAGCCTGCACCACTCTCATCCTGAGTCCTCTGTTGTACACCTGTTTGTTTATGTTTGCTTTCCTGAGTTTTCGCCGCATTCCCAGCATAAGGCACTCGTCGATTCAGGTGCAGCTGGGAATTTTATTGACAGAGCATCCGCCCATAAGTTAGGGATCCCTATTGTTCCAGTGGTTAGGCCTTTCCCAGTTCACGCTCTGGACAGTCGACCATTAGGGTCCGGGTTTATTAGGGAGGCTGCCATTCCCCTGGGCATGGTGAAGCAGGGTGGTCACCAGGAGAGAATCAGTCTATTCCTCATTGACTCTCCTGCGTTTCCTGTGGTACTAGGCCTTCCCTGGTTAGCTCGTCATGACCCCACCATTTCATGGAAACAGAGGGCTCTCACGGGGTGGTCGCGAGAGTGCTCAGTGAGGTGTTTAGGGGTTTCCGTTGGTGCTACTACGGTGGAAAGTCCAGACCAGGTCTCCACCGTGCGCATTCCCCCCAAATATGCCGATTTGGCTCTCGCCTGACTCAATTACCACCCCATCGACGGGGGGATTGTGCGATAAATCTCCTGGTAGACGCCGCACTTTCCAGTAGTCAGGTGTATCCCCTGTCACAGGCAGAGACGGCGGCTATGGAAAAATATGTCTCCGAATACCTGCCTCACGGGTACATTAGGTCCTCCACTTCACCCGCCTCCTCGAGTTTCTTTTTTGTGAAGAAGGAAGGTTTGCGCCCGTGTATTGACTACCGAGGCCTAAATCAGATCACTGTGAGGTACAGTTACCCGCTACCTCTTATCGCCACTGCGATTGAGTAAATGCACAGGGCGCGCTTCTTCACCAAACTAGATCTCAGGAGCGCTTACAACCTGGTTCGTATCCAGGAGGGAGACGAGTGGAAGATGGCGGTCAGTACGACCTCAGGGCAATATAAGTACCTTGTCATGTCGTACGGGTTGATGAATGCTCCATCAGTCTTCCAAGCCTTTGTTGACGAGATATTCAGGGAGTAGTGGTGTATATTGATGACATTCTGATATACTCCGCTATACACGCCAAGCATGTGTCCCTGGTGCGCAGGGTGCTTGATCAACTATTGGAGTATGACCTGTACATCAAGGCTGAGAAATGCCTGTTCTTCCAACAGTCCATCTCCTTCCTAGGGTACCGCATTTCCACCTCAGGGGTGGAGATGGAGAGTGACCGCATTTCAGCCGTGCGTAATTGGTCGGACGGTGCGCTGTCTGAGTGGGAAGTACTGGTGGCCCACTTTGGCTAAGGACGTGAGGGTTTATGTTTCCTCTTGCTCGGTGTGCGCTTCTTGCTCGGTAAGGCTCCTAGGCACCTGCCCAGAGGTAAGTTACACCCGTTACCCGTGCCATGGTCGCACCTGTCGGTGGATTTCCTGACCGATCTCCCCCCATCAAAGGGTAACACCACGATCCTGGTCGTTGTGGACCGTTTTTCTAATTCCTGCCGTCTCCTCCCTCTGCCCGGTCTCCCTATCGCCCTACAGACTGCGGAGGCCTTGTTTACACACGTCTTCCGGCACTACGGGGTGCCTGAGGACATAGTATCTGATCGGGGTCCCCAGTTCACTTCGAGGGTCTGGTGGGCGTTCATGGAACATCTGGGGGTCTCAATCAGCCTTACCTCGGGTTTTCACCCCGAGAGTAACGGGCAGGTGGATAGAGTTAACCAGGATCTGGGTAGGTTTCTGAGGTCTTATTGCCAGGACCGGCCGGGGGAGTGGGCGGCGTTCGTGCCCTGGGCAGAGATGGCCCAGAACTCGCTCCGCCACTCCTTCACTATCTCTCCTCCTTCCAGTGCGTACTGGGGTATCAGCCGGTTCTGTCTCCTTGGCATCTGAGTCAGACCGAGGCTCCAGCGGTGGACGACTGCTTCCGGCGCGCGGAGGAGATATGGGACGCCGCTCATGTTCACCTTCAGCGCGCCGTCACCGGGTCTGGCTCTCGACCCGAAACCTGCCCCTCCGCCTGCCCTGCCGGAAGCTGGGTCCGCGGTTTGTGGGGCCATTTAAAGTCCTGCGGAGACTGAACGAGGTGAGTTACAGGTTACAGCTTCCCCCCGATTACCATATTAACCCCTTGTTCCATGTGTCTCTCCTCAYGCCGGTGGTGGCTGGCCCGCTCCAGGAGTCTGAGGTGCGGGAGGTTCCTCTGCCCCCTCTGGACATCGAGGGGGCCCCGGCGTACTCCGTTTGATCCATACTGGATTCGAGGCATCGGGCAAGGGGCCTTCAGTACCRCGTGGACTGGGAGGTGTACGGTCCGGAGGAGAGATGCTGGGTTCCGGTGGAGGACGTGTTGGACCCTTCAATGCTGCGGGAGTTCCACCTTCTCCGTCCGGATCGCCCTGCACCTCGCCCTCCGGGTCGTCCCCGAGGCCGGTGTCGGCGCGCGGCTAAGGGGGGGGGTACTGTCGCGGACATATACGACAGAAGTCAAGGTTTCTTCCATGTACATCGGGCGTGCGTTCGGCAGAGATCGGCATCAGCGATTCTTATACGCAAATCGTCGATCCAACTTTTCCACTTTCCATTTGAATGTTTTCCTTACACAACCATGGTTTTATCATTTCCCTACCATTAAATATGTGTATATTAACCACTCTGTTCCCCACCAGAGTCTTAGTTGTTGAAATTTTTGAGTATAAGTTTCGTGTAATGTGCAAACGCAATAGAACTGGTTTGGCGCTGTATTTGATTTCGCCGAAATAAATAAGGCTCCTATTGAGCTAACCACTTCAATGTCTCCTGTAGCACGTTAACTCCCTTTACAGCAAGTTGACGCATTACTAAACAGACTGGCACATGGTTTGGGAACAAACGAGATTTTCTATGAACTATAAAACTCACATACTCAAAAATCCATGAAGATCAAACACAGAATGTGCATCATATGACACTTGACACATTAAAGTAGTCAAGAAAACGATCCTGAATAAATGTTATTTATTTTATTTAACACTTTATATAACTAGGCAAGTCAGTTAGGAACAAAATTCTTATTTACAATGACGGCCTACCAAAGGCAGAAGGACTCTTGCGGGGACGGAGGCCTGGGATTAAAAGAATAATAAAATACAATATACAGTTGAGTCGCGAAGTTTACATGCACATTAGCCAATACATTTAATCTCAGTTTTCACAATTCTGACATTTTCCTAGTAAAAATCGCTGTCTTAGTCATTAGGATACCACATTTATTTAAGAATAATATAGAGAGATTTTTTTTTCAGCTTATTATTTACATACTACCTCAATTAGTATTTGGTGCATTCGCTTTAATTGTTTTAAATTGGGTCAAATGTTTCGGGTAGCCTTCCACAAGCTTCCCACCAATAAGTTGGGTGAATGTTGGCCCATTCCTCTGACAGAGTTGGTGTAAACCGAGTCAGAGTTTTGTAGGCTTCCTTGCTCGCACACGCTTTTTCAGTTTTGCCCACAAAATGTTCTATAGGATTGAGGTCAGGGCTTTGTGATAGCCACTCCAATTACCTGACTTTGTGTCCTTAGCCATTTTGCCACCAACTTTTTGAAATATGCTGCGTCACTGTTCTATGGAAGAACCATTTGGCAAACAAGCTTTAACTTCCTGCATGATGTCATGAGATGTTAATTAAATATATCCACATTAAGTTCCGTCCCTCATGAAAAGTCAAATCTATTGTACTTAGAAAGATGACACAAACAGTACCCTCACTGACGGCAAATAACAATCCAAAGTGTATTTGTCACGTGCGCTGAATACAAACTTACAGTGAAATGCTTACTTACAGGCTCTAACCAATAGTGCAAAAAAAGGTGTTAGGTGAACAATAGCTCAGTAAAGAAATAAATCAACAGTAAAAAGACAGGCTATATACAGTAGCGAGGCTATAAAAGTAGCGAGGCTACATACAGACACCGGTTAGTCAGGCGGATTGAGGTAGTATGTACATGTAGATATGGTTAAAGTGACTATGTATATATGATGAACAGAGAGTAGCAGTAGCGTAAAAGAGGGGTTGGCGGGTGGTGGGTGGCGGGACACAATGCATATAGCCCGGTTAGTCAATGTGCGGGAGCACTGGTTGGTCGGCCAAATTGAGGTAGTATGTACATGAATGTATAGTTAAAGTGACTATGCATATATGATAAACAGAGAGTAGCAGCACCGTAAAAAGAGGGGTTGGGGGGGCACACAATGCAAATAGTCCGGGTAGCCATTTGATTGCCTGTTCAGGAGTCTTATGGCTTGGGGGAAAAGCTGTTGAGAAGCCTTTTTGTCCTAGACTTGGCACTCCGGTACCGCTTGCCATGCGGTAGTAGAGAGAACAGTCTACGACTGGGGTGGCTGGGGTCTCTGACACCGCCTGCTTAGCCCCAGTGATGTACTGGGCCGTACGCATTACTTTCTGTAGTGCCTTGTGGTCAGAGGCCGAGCAACCAGGCAGTGATGCAACCAGTCAGGATGCTCTCGATGTTGCAGCTGTAAAACATTTTGAGGATCTCAGGACCCATGCCAAAACGTTTTAGTTTCCTGAGGGGGCATAGGCTTTGTCGTGCCCTCTTCACGACTGTCTTGGTGTGTTTTGACAGTTCTACTTTGTTGTTGATGTGGACACCGAGGAACTTGAAGCGCTCAACCTGCTCCACTACATCCCCGTCGATTGGAATGGGGGCACGCTCGGTCCTCCTTTTCCTGTAGTCCACAATCATCTCCTTAGTCTTGGTTACGTTGAGGGATAGGTTGTTATTCTGGCACCACACGGCCAGGTCTCTGAACTCCTCCTTATAGGCTGTCTCGTAGTTGTTGTTGATCAGGCCTACCACTTTTGTGTCATCTGCAAATTTAATGGTGTTGTCGTGCCTGGCCATGCAGTCGTGGGTGAACAGGGAGTACAGGAGGGGACTGAGCACGCACCCCTGTGGAGCTCCAGTGTTGAGGATCAGCGTGGCAGATGTGTTGCTACCTACCCTCACCACCTGGGGGCGGCCCGTCAGGAAGTCCAGGATCAAGTTGCAGAGGGAGGTGTTTAGTCTCAGGATCCTTAGCTTAGTGATGAGATTTGAGGGCACTATGGTGTTGAACGCTGAGCTGTAGTCAATGAATAGCATTCTCACATAAGTGTTCTTTTTGTCCAGGAGGGAAAGGGCAGTGTGGAGTAAAATAGAGATTGCATCATCTGTGGTTCTGTTTGGGCGTTGTGCAAATTGGAGTGGGTCTAGGGTTCCCGGGATAATGGTGTTGATGTGAGCCATTACCAACCTTTCAAAGCACTTCATGGCTACGGACGTGAGTGCTACGGGTCTGTAGTCATTTAGGCAGGTTGCCTTTGTGTTCTTGGGCACAGAGACTATGGTGGTCTGCTTGAAACATGTTGGTATTACAGACTCAATCAGGGACATGTTGAAAATGTCAGTGAAGACACCTGCCAGTTGGTTAGCACATGCCCGGAGCACACGTCCTGGTAATCCGTCTGGCCCCGCAGCCTTGTGTATGTTGACCTGTTTAAAGGTCTTACTCACGTCTGCTACGGAGAGCGTGATCACACAGTCTTCTGGAACAGCTGATGCTCTCATGCATGCCTCAGTGTTTATTGCCTTGAAGCGAGCATAGAAGTGATTTAGCTCGTCTGGTAGGCTCGTGTCACTGGGCAGCTCGTGGCTGTGCTTCCCTTTGTAGTCTGTAATAGTTTGCAAGCCTTGCCACATATGACGAGCATCAGAGCCGGTGTAGTATGATTCAATCTTAGCCCTGTATTGACGCTTTGCCTGTTTAATGGTTCGTTGCAGGGCATAGCAGGATTTCTTGTAAGCTTCCAGGTTAGAATCCGGCTCCTTGAAAGTGGCAGGTCTACCCTTTAGCTCAGTGCGAATATTGCCTGTAATCCATGGCTTCTGGTTGGGGTATGTACGTACAGTCACTGTGGGGATGACGTTCTTGATGCACTTATTGATAAAGCCAGTGACTGATGAGGTGTACTCCTCAATGCCATCGGAAGAATCCAGTCTGTGATAGCAAAACAGTCCTGTAGTTTAGCATCTGCTTCATCTGACCACTTTTTTATAGACCGAGTCACTGGTGCTTCCTGCTTTAATTTTTGCTTGTACGCAGCAATCAGGAGGATAGAGTTGGTGTCGGATTTACCAAATGGAGGGCGAGGGAGAGCTTTGTACGTGTCTCTGTGTGTGGAGTACAGGAAATCTAAAAATGTTTTCCCTCTGGTTGCACATTTAACCTGTTATGGCTGCAGCCTGACGTCAGCCCGACGCCGGTACACCTATGACAACATCCAGCTCAAGTGCAGGGCGCGAAATTCAAAATCTATTTTTTTTTAATATTTAACTTTCACACATTAACAAGTCCAATACAGCATTTGAAAGATAAACATCTTGTCAATCCAGCCAACATGTCCGATTTTTTAAATGTTTTACAGAGAAAACACCACATATATTTATGTTAGCTCACCACCAAATAAAAAAGGAGGACAGACATTTTTCACAGCACAAGTAGGATTGCAAGAGAATGCACAAAGCCAACCTAAATACACTAGAACCAACCTAAATAACCTAGAAAAACTACCTCAGATGACAGTCCTATAACATGTTCACAATAATCTTATGTTTTGTTCAAAAAAATGTGCATCATTTTAGCTATAAATCAGTTTTACATTACTGCTCCATAGCTACAGTCCAGAAATCGCACGGGGGTGCCAGAGAAATACAGACACCAACGTCACCTACTATATACACATCATAAACATTTCAGAGATATATGGTGGATAGCTAATGAAAGAGAAAGATCTTTGTGAATAGAGCCAATATCCGATTTTGAAGTGTTTTACAGCGAAAACACATATTCGTTATATTAGCTTACCATCATAGCTAACATCACAACAGCATTGATCAAGGCAAAACGGTAGCATAGCACAGTTCGACAGATATATGAAAAAGCATCTCAATTGGGTCCTTATCTTTGTTGATCTTCCATCAGATGTTCTCCAAGGGTCCTTTGTTCAGAATGTCTTTATTTCGATCCAGAACGAACAATTCCCTCTTGAATTAGCAAGCACCATGGCAGTGCGACGCTAACCTCTCCATCTTGAAAATTCTTGCGTCGCATCACGTCTAAAGTCCAGAATACATTTCAATAATATAATTATATAATATTGAAATACATACTTTAGGTGATATGTGACATGTATCGAAATAAAATCGAAGCCAGAGACATATTCACCTTTACAGAGTGTTTTCCAGGAGCCGAGTCCAGGTCCCATTTCGCGCCCAAGAAAGAATAAACTGCGCAACACTCACTCCAAGAGGTTGTGTTCAAATCCAGGACGAAGATATCAAGTGATTTCTTCTCTCACTTCCGCATGACACCCAGAGGAAGGCGTATGACGTGTTTCTACAGTCCTAAGTGACATGCCCTTTTATAGACAAGGGCTTGAAGAGCGACATCGATTTGGAAATCTCACTTCCGGATAGGAAATGGGCTGTAAAGAGTTCTGTTCCACTTAGAGAAATAATTAAAACGGTTTTAGAAACTAGAGACTGTTTTATTCCAATAGTAATAATAATATGCATATTGTAAGAGCGAAATTGATTAAGAGGCCGTTTGAAAATTTGCACATATTTTCCAGTTTTTTCAATACGCCCCCTGCAGTCATAACAAGTTTTAACGATGTTGATGGAAATTTGGTAGAACTGATTTAAGTTTCCTGCATTAAAGATCTCCGGCACTAGGAGTGCCGCCTCTGGGTGAGTCATTTCCTGTTTGCTTATTTCCTTATACAGCTGACTGAGTGCGGTCTATTGCCAGCATCTGTCTGTGGTGGTAAATAAACACACGAAAAGTATAGATGAAACTCTCTAGGCAAGTAGTGTGGCTGCAATTTATCACAATTACTCTACTTCAGGCGAGCAAAATCTAGAGACTTCCTTAGAAACATTATGTACAAAATAAGTACAAATAAAGTGTTTGTGGGGTTTACACAACTCAAGCCGACGCTTTGCATTGCACATGGTGATCTTAGGCTTGTGTGTACTGCTCGGCCATGGAACCATTCATGAAGGGGCCGACGAACAGTTCTTGTGCTAACGTTGGTTCACAGGCAGTTTGGAACTTCGTAGTGAGTCTTGCAAATGAGGACAGGTGATTTTTATGTGCTACACGCTTCAGCATCCACCGGTCCATTCTGCTAGGTTGGTGTGGCTACCACTTCGCGGCTGAGCCGTTTTTGCTCCCTAAGATGTTTTCCACTTCACAGTAACACTTACAGACACTTACAGTTGACGGGCAGATCTATCAGGGCACAATGGTGATGAACTGACTTGTTGGAAGAGGTGGCATCATATGACAGTGCCACGTTGAATGTCACTGAGCCTTTCAGTAAGGCCATTCTACTGCCAATGTTGCATGGCTCTCTATGGAAGTTGCAATCATTGTAGTATGCCTGTCAGCAACGGGTATGGCTGAAATAGCCAATCCACTTTATTTGGAAGGGTGTCCACATACTATTGTGTATACACTGTACATGACCCTAAGCAGGATGGGATGTTTTACTTCTTAATTATCCTGAGTGAAATCCCCTGCTTTCAACATGGTTCTTGAATGGCTCCATACACAAAAAAAGAACATAGATTTACATTGAATAGCACATAGTCTTATACATGAGTTTAAGACATGACTTACAAGTGTAAAACATTTAAATTATATAAAGACTTAATATGAGGAATGGTCTTCAGAAAAAAAWTCCCTGAAACAGGCTTTGTCCCCCTCCCCAGTCCAGGTTATGGAGGTGGCAAGACGGTTTTGAKAGAATACAAGTTAGCATCCGCCACACTGAAACCTAAGCTACAAAATGCAAGAGAAGTATTCGAAATGACACAAAGTTAACAAATGTGGCCCACCCCGTTCCAGCCAGGAATTATTTAGCACTTTTTGAGTTAAGGGTGTGTTGCAATATCTATCAATTTAACCACTTTTGCAGTAAAATATTTGTACACAASCATCCATTTCATATWTGGGAGACCGTTGAGATAAAAGTTGTGTTTTCTTATACGTCAGGCAAGGGTATCTCGAAATATGTGGGGCCTTGCCACTAACCTTTTGGTTTTGTGTCTGCCTCATTCTCTCTCTCTTTGTTTCAATGCCCACTCTCTCCTGCTTTAATCTTAGTAAATTAAATAAAAAAAATCACTAATGTCAGTCAAATTCAGGGTTTGCATAATTTAAAACTGTTGAAAATGTGAATTAATCTGAAGACTTAAGTCAAAAGGGCCCTAAATTGTACTGTATSTATGCATGGCGCAGAATTAAATAACTGTTTTATTAAACTCAGGGGCTTGCTTTTAATCAGTTCACTTCCACTGATTTCACGGCTTCCATCTGCAGACACTATTACTATAATGTACTGGTGCAGCCATGATAGCAATGAATCTGGAGGGATGGAGTGGAGGCTGGTGACTTGAAACATTTAGGAGTTTGSGAGACCCACGTTATAGGCGCGGACTGTACGGAGACAAAAAAAAACGTGTTTAAAAAAAAAATGTATTCAGACCCCTTTACCTTTCCCACATTTTGTCACGTTACAGCCTTATTCTAAAATTGATTTTAGTTTTTATATCAATCTACACACAATACCCCATAATGACTAAGCAAAAACTGTTTTTAAAACATTTTTGCTAATTTATTAATAAACAAAACCCTGAAATATTACATTTGCATAAGTATTCAGACCCTTTACTTAGTACTTTGTTGAAGCACCTATGGCAGTGATTACAGCCTCGAGTCTTCTTGGGAATGAAGCGACAAGCTTGGCACACCTGTATTTGGGGAGTTTCCCCCATTCTTCTCTGCAGATCCRCTCAAGCTCTGTCAGGTTGGATGGGGAGCTATTTTAACATATCTCCAGAGATGTTCAATCGGGTTCAAAGTCCGGGCTCTGGCTGGGCCACTCAAGGACATTCAAAAACTTGTCCCGAATCCACTCCTGCGTTGTCTTGGCTGTATGCTTAGGGTCGTTGTCCTGTTGGAAGGTGACCCTTCGGGCTGTGGAGAAGGTTTTCAGAAAAGATATCTCTGTACTTTGCTCTGTTCATCTTTGCCTCAATCCTGACTAGTCTCCCAATCCCTGCCGCTGAAAAGCATCCCCTCAGCATGATGCTGCCACCACAATGCTTCACCGTAGGGATGTTGCCTGGTTTCAATCTTGGTTTCATCAGACCAGAYAATCTTGTTTCTCATGGTCTGAGAGTCTTTAGATGCCTTTGGTAAACTCCAAGMGGGCTGTCATGTSCCTTTTACTGAGGAGTGGCTTCCGTCTGGCCARTKTARCATAAAMGCCTGATTGGTGAAGTGCTGCAGAGATGGTTGTCCTTCTGGAAGACTCACCCATCTCCACAGAGGAACTCTAGAGCTCTGTCAGAGTGACCATCAGGTTCTTGGTCACCTCCCTGACAAAGGCCCTTCTCCCCCGATTGTASAGTTTGGCCGGGTAGACAGCTCTAGGAAGAGTCATGGTAGTTCCAAACTTCTTCCATTTAAGAATGATGGAGGCCACTGTGTTCTTGGGGACCTTCAATGCTGCAGTAATGTTTTGGTACCCTTCCACAGATCTGTGCCTCAACACAATCCTGTCTCGGAGCTCTACGGACAATTCCTTCGACCTCATTGCTTGGTTTTTGCTCTAAAATGCATTGTCAACTGTGGGACCTTATATAGACAGGTGTGTACCTTTGCAAATCTTATCCAATCAATTACCACAGGTGGACTCCAATCAAGTWTGTCGAAACATCTCAAGGATGATCAATGGAAACAGGATGCACCTGAGCTCAATTTCAAGTCTCATAGCAAAGGGTCTGATTACTTATGTARWTATGGTATTTCTGTTTTTGATTTTTTATACATTTTCAAAAATATATAAAATCCTGTTTTCYCTTCGTCATTGTGGGGTATTGTGTGTAGATTGCAGAGCTTTTTTTGGTATCCATTTTAGAATAAGGTTATAACGTAACAAATTGTGGAAAAAGTCAAGGGTTCCGAATACTTTCCGAAGCCACTGTATATCAACAGTAGTAGTCTCAATCAAAAGTCAGTTACTATATTCTCATTCTCAAAGTTTGTCCATAGACTTAATTTTAGGGCTAGGCWTCCCGCTAGCGGGACAACTTCTGGAGAAACTGGAGGGCGCGCAATTAAAATAAATAATCATCAAAAGTTTGGATATTAAGACATTAAGTTTATGATGTCCTAATTCTCTCTGGGCCATTTTCTCTTTGTTGCTGAGAGAAAGGGGAGAAAAMGGTTCCTTTGTTGGAACATAGCAGTGGTGCCAAAAGGTCTCTGATGACCTTCCCCCCTTCATATATGTGGGTCATAAACGGGGTCTGCTAATTATCTCCTGACCTTCAGCATGTCATTCTGAGTCGTAACAGGATGCTGGGAAGAGCTGGGTTGTTTGTCTTGTGATAGGCTTGAAAGGGTTACAGATTACAGAAGCATGAGCTCAATGACACAKCAAAATGGACTATAAATACACAACGTTACCAATTTGTTTACGCTGACCAGATGAACAGGCCGCATAGGCTGTYCGCAGCTGCTCCTTTAAGTAATTTACAGTTTTTCAGAATAAAAAATGTCTAGTTTTCATCCCACATAGCTTGGCAGAACTCTAATGTTTAGATACCCTAGGCTGCTGCAACATTTATGTAAAGAGCTCTTGCTTGTGTCTGTCCGGATGCATTATATGTTTTATCGCTCTTACGCTAAGAATAAAATACTGGCGACGAACAGGATGGAAAGCTACTTGAGCACGTGCTGAGGAGAAATGCGGCTGTGTCTCAACCTCTCTTTAATCTCACTTTTAATGGATGATGCAATTGAAACAATCAAATCAATTCTGAATTGATTTCGACATCCCAGAGAAGACGAGGTAGACACTTCCATGCTCAGCAATAAAGGCATGGCGTAACGTGCAATTTACCTCTGCAGCTGTAGTTGCCCTTATTAGCTGAACGTTCCCTGCTCATCGTGTCCATCGTGAAGTAAAAGCCAACTCTGGGCCGGTAAGATGCTTGTAACCTGTTCTCTTTACCTTCTCGTTGTGTTGGCGCATTTTGAATACGCAGACTTATATCTGTTACATGATTGTTGCTGCTTTTTCCAGAAGCTTGAATCTGATGTGTGGGACATCAATCAAATCAAATGTTATTTGTCACATACACATGGTTAGCAGATGTTAATGCGAGTGTAGCGAAATGCT
The DNA here is from genome assembly GCF_002910315.2 of Salvelinus sp. IW2-2015. Lineage (NCBI taxonomy): Eukaryota > Metazoa > Chordata > Actinopteri > Salmoniformes > Salmonidae > Salvelinus > Salvelinus sp. IW2-2015. The sequence goes on from NC_036866.1 coordinate 31,353,804, forward strand.
TGTGCTTTCCAGTTCCGACAATGCAGTAATAACAACGAGTAAATCTAACCTAACAATTCCACAACTACTACCTTATAACACAAGTCGTTAAAGGGATAAAGAATTGTTACATAAGATATATTGAAATGAGTGAGTGGTACAGAACGGCATAGGGCAAGATCCAGTAGATGGTATAGAGTACAGTATATACATATGAGATGAAGTAATGTAGAGGTATTAAAAACATAAAGTGGCATAGTTTAAAATGGCTAGTGAACTGTATTACATAAAGATGGCAAGATGCAGTAGATGATATAGAGACAGTATATACATATACATATGAGATGAGTAATGTAGGGTATGTAAACATTATATTAATGGCAATGAAATGAAAGGGGTTCTTCAACAAAAATCCACACATTGTTGTGGTAGGATTAACTAGCCATTCTGGTGGAGAAAACTGCACTCTGGTAGCTAGCTACTGTAACGTTTGAAATAAATTGCACTAACTACACACAAAAATAAACGTATAAAACCAAGAAAATAACTATGCTTCTCAACACATAGAACCCCATATTGCTATTGTGCACAACAACAATACACCACCGCTCCACTCACTCACTCACTCACTCACTCACTCACTCACTCACTCACTCACGCTAAACAAAATCACATTGAGGTGATGGAAGAATCAAGCAGAGCACCCAATTGCTCAAAAGTTAAAAGCACCAGATGGCACTTTTCACTCTGCCATGTCACATTGCCTTCCTTTATGTCTTCCTTTATGCTCCATTGCCTTCCTTTATGCTACCCTGCCATCCATAGGGTAATATCAACTTGTCCTTTTCAAAGTAATGCACAGGCTTTATTCAATACAATGGCCCGACTCCATGCCAGGGTAAACGTTCCCCACTCATGCTCTCTCTTCATTGGAATAAAGGGTAGGGGTGTTGGCTCTGTTTCACTCACACACCAAGAGTGGAATCTGGGCCATAATGCAGACCAATTTCCCTCTCACAGTACAATTATAACTATTCACCCAAAAAAACATTAAATATTGATCACTGTGTGTTGACTCTGAGCTTCAATTAAATTAGAACAAATATTACATGCTGCGACATCAGCAATATTCACAAGCACATTGATACAGGCTCATAGGACGGCTAAACAACTGCCTCAGAAACCAGGTATTAAAGATCGCTCTCCATCTTACAGACTGGGTAGACAGTCTTGCATGGACAAACCTTTATCTTTGTCTTTTCACTGCTACAGATACAAYCCCAATCAGTTGCCCGTGTGGCATTAGCTACTGTAGGCTACAGTACCACTAAGGAGAGGGTGGCAGAGGAACGCTTGACAGGGCAGACAAATTGGACGGATATCATTTGAGGCAGCGTTCGCTCGACTTCCAAGGTTCCAGACATTCTGTGAGGTGTAACCCACCCGGGCCCAGCCACGCCTTTGCAGCAGTTGGGCCCAGCCGAGCTGAAACCTGAMGGTGTACAAACTCGCCTCCATACTGCAGATTGAAATGGACATCATCTGCTGAATGGAATTGACGGTTGAAAGTGTAGTTGGCTACAACTGTGTCTGATAGGGATAGTGACAAACAGAATGACCATTTTGAAAATTGACCCAATATTACATTCACATAAAGAGGAGAATATGAAGTATTTARCATAAAATATAACACAAATGGTTCAGCTCTACAACATTTGCCATATATTCAGTTTTAAGTATGGAAGAAATGTTTTGCCAGTCAGAAGTGTTTTGATTAGATTTTTGATTTATGAGGATCCCCTTTAGCCGACGCCGATGGCGACAGCTAGTATTACTGATGTCCGACACAATTTTTTTTTGATATTACAGACAAAATACTTTACARTTTACATACATTAACAAACATTAACATGTAGTGTGTGTGTGTCTGCATCTATCAGTTACWRATACATGTCAGTACATACACACAACAAGTAGGTCATAATGGTGAAASMTGTTGTGCCGTGAGGTGTTGCTTTATTTGTTTTTTGAAACCAGGTTAGCTGTTCACTTGCGCTATATAAAATGGAAGGGACTTCCATGCAATCATGGCTCCGTATAATACTGTACGTTTCCTTGAATTTGTTCTGGACCTGGGGACTGTGAAAATACATGTGTGGTGGGGTAAGTGTGTGTGTTAGTGATGTGTTGACTATGCAAACATTTTGGCATTTCCCACACAAAAAAAGAAAAGAAGTGACYCAGTCAGTCTTTCCTCAACTCTGAGCCATGAGAGACTGGCATACTGTTAATATTAGCCCTCTGATTACAAGTAAGAGCAAGATGTGCAGCTCTGTTCTGGGCCAGRTGCAGCTTACCTGGATCTTTCTTTGCAGCACTTGACCATATGACTGGACAATAATGAAAATAAGATACAACTAGAGCCTGCAGGACTTGCTTTGTGGAGTGTGGTGTTAAAAAAGCAGAGCGTCTCTTTATTGCGGACAGACCTTTCCCCATCTTTACAACCATTGAATCTACACTCTATTTACAAAAGTATGTGGACACGCCTTCAAATGAGTGGATTTGGCCACACCCTTTGCTGACATGTGTAAAATAGAGCACACAGCCAAGCAATCTCCATAGACAAGGTCAAATACTTCCAATGTGGCAGTTTCATAGGATACCACCTTTCCAACAAGTCAGTTTGTAAAATAGCCCTGCTAGAGCTGCCCCGGTCAACTTTAAGTGCTGTTGTTGTGAAGTGGAAATGTCTATGAGCAACAACYGCGGGCAAAGTGCTAGGCCACACAAGCTCACAGAACGGGACCACCGAGTGTTGAAGCACGTAACTTGTWAAAATCATCTGTCCTCGGTTGCAACACTCACTACTGAGTTCCAAACTGCCTCTGGAAGCAATGTCAGCAGTTTCCATGGCTGAGCAGCCGCACACAAGCTTAATATCTCCATGCACAATGCCAAGCGTAGGCTTGAGTGGTGTAAAGCTCACCACCATTGGACTCTGGAGCAATGGAAACGCGTTCTCTGGAGTGATGAATCACGCTTCACCATCAAGCAGACCGATGGACAAGGGAACGCTACCTGTCCGAATGCATAGCGCCAATTGTAAAGTTAGGTGGAGCAAGAATAATAGTCTGGCGCTGTTTTTCATGGTTCTGGCTAGGTTCCTTAGTTCCAGTGAAGGGAAATCTAAACGCTACAGCATTCAAGGACATTCTAGCCAATTKTGTGCTTKCAACTTTGTGGCAAAAGTTTGMGGAWGACCATTTCCTATTTCAGCATGACAATGCCCCCGTGCACAAAGCGAGGTCCATACAGAAATGGTTTGTTAAGGGTTTCAGTGATTTCATTAGCTGTGGMTGCTGATGTGCATACGGTTGAATCATCAGCATACATGGACACACATGCTTTSTTTAATGCCAGTGGCAGGTCATTGGTAAAAATAGAAAAGAGTAGAGGGCCTAGTGGTACACCACACTTTGCATGTTTGAGAAGCTTCCATTAAAGAAAACCCTTTGAGATATATTAGATAAATAGCTCTGTAATCCACGGTATGGCAGTTTTGAAAATCCACAACACATACGTTTTCTCAACAACAGGTTATGGTCAATAATATCAAAGGCTGCACTGAAATCTAACAGTACAGATCCCACAATGTTCTTATTATCAATTTCTTTCAACCAATCATCAGTCATTTGTGTCAGTTCAGTACATGTTGAGTTCCCTTTTCTATAAGCATGCTGAAAGTCTGTTATTCATTTTTTTACGGAGATATAGTGTTAGCATTGTATTTGGCCAAACAACAGACTTTCAGCATGCTTATAGAAATGGACACTCAACATGTACTGCACTGACACAAATGACTGATGATTGGTTGTAAGAAATTGATAATAAGAATGTTGTGGGAGCTGGCCAGTATGTGTAGGAATCCTGTCTAACACAGCTTTTTTTTTATATACACTGCTCAAAAAAATAAAGGGAACACTTAAACAACACAATGTAACTCCAAGTCAATCACACTTCTGTGAATTCAAACTGTCCACTTAGGAAGCAACACTGATTGAATATAAATTTCACATGCTGTTGTGCAAATGGAATAGACAACAGGTGGAAATTATAGGCAATTAGCAAGACACCCCCAATAAAGGAGTGGTTCTGCAGGTGGTGACCACAGACCAATTCTCGGTCCTATGCTTCCTGGCTGATGTTTTGGTCACTTTTGAATGCTGGCGGTGCTTTCACTCTAGTGGTAGCATGAGATGGAGTCTACAACCCACACAAGTGGCTCAGGTAGTGCAGCTCATCCAGGATGGCACATCAATGCGAGCTGTGGCAAGAAGGTTTGCTGTGTCTGTCAGCGTAGTGTCCAGAGCATGGAGGCGCTACCAGGAGACAGGCCAGTACATCAGGAGACGTGGAGGAGGCCGTAGGAGGCAACAACCCAGCAGCAGGACCGCTACCTCCGCCTTTGTGCAAGGAGGAGCACTGCCAGAGCTCTGCAAAATGACCTCCAGCAGGCCACAAAGTGCATGTGTCTGCTCAAACAGTCAGAAACAGACTCCATGAGGGTGGTATGAGGGCCCGACGTCCACAGGTGGGGTTGTGCTTACAGCCCAATACCGTGCAGGACGTTTGGCATTTGCCAGAGAACACCAAGATTGGCAAATTCGTCACTGGCGCCCTGTGCTCTTCACAGATGAAAGCAGATTCACACGCACATGTGACAGACGTGACAGAGTCGGAGACGCCGTGGAGAACGTTCTGCTGCCTGCAACATCCTCCAGCATGACCGGTTTGGCAGTGGGTCAGTCATGGTGTGGGGTGGCATTTCTTTGGGGACCGCACAGCCCTCCATGTGCTCGCCAGAGGTAGCCTGACTGCCATTAGGTACCGAGATGAGATCCACAGACCCCTTGGTGAGACCATATGCTGGTGCGGTTGGCCCTGGTCCTCCTAATGCAAGACAATGCTAGACCTCATGTGGCTGGAGTGTCAGCAGTTCCTGCAAGAGGAAGGCATTGATGCTATGGACTGGCCCGCCCGTTCCCCAGACCTGAATCCAATTGAGCACATCTGGGACATCATGTCTCGCTCCATCCACCAACGCCACGTTGCACCACGACTGTCCAGGAGTTGGCGGATGCTTTAGTCCAGGTCTGGGAGGAGATCCCTCAGGAGACCATCCGCCACCTCATCAGGAGCATGCCCAGGCGTTGTAGGGAGGTCATACAGGCACGTGGAGGCCACACACACTACTGAGCCTCATTTTGACTTGTTTAAGGACATTACATCAAAGTTGGATCAGCCTGTAGTGTGGTTTTCCACTTTAATTTTGAGTGTGACTCCAAATCCAGACCTCCATGGGTTGATAAATTTGATTTCCATTGATTATTTTTGTGTGATTTTGTTGTCAGCACATTCAACTATGTAAAGAAAAAAAGTATTTAATAAGAATATTTCATTCATTCAGATCTAGGATGTGTTATTTTAGTGTTCCCTTTATTTTTTTGAGCAGTGTATATCGCATAGTAGAACTGCATAAGTGTTGCTCTCCACTTTCTGGAGGACCGAGTTTGAAATCAGTGAAATTAGAGTATGATAGTAAGGATCCCTGTAATCCGGAATCCCTGTTTCCGGATTACATCTCAAACTTAGGCCAACCATGGCATCTGTGACAGACAGGGAGGAGCGTCCATCCATGTGTACAGGTAAGAGAGAGTCTAGCTAGCTACACTTTCAGATATTAATGTCTAAGTTTGTCAGAAAGGCACTTTCATTTCAAATTAAAGTGTACTGTTAGCTAGCTAGCTAACATGAACTGTCTGATCGCTAGCTAACGTTAGTGTATGATCTGTGTAGTAATATTATTTGTCTCTCAGAGCCATTTACTTTACTAGTTATAGCCTAATGTTAGCAGCTAACATTGAACTTGGTTGGTTAGCTACCTGGAGATTCATGCAGGGTAGTAATGTCATGAGTTGCAATTTTGGTTCAGTGGTTAGCTAGCTAGCTACATGTCTTATTAAAAGACTCCACTATTCAAGTAACCATTTCAATAGAATGTTAATGATGTCACTGCGACAACTTTTGATAGAGTAGCTAAATTTCGCTCGTCTATCTATTCCGATTTCAGAGGACTCTCGTCTGAGTGTGCCAGAGCGCAGAATAACTGACAAATTTACGAACGCTCAACACACGTTGAATATTGCCAGTGTCAGTAAACATTGGCAAAAAAGCGTAAATTGTTGCCAGCAGCACAGTTCCAGTCACCAAGCTCTGGACAACATAAAACAGCCTAACCAGCTCTGCTTAGAGCGAGTAAAATGGTCAGTGTTCTCTCATTTTTGTCTGGAAGTAGCTAGCAAGCTACACAATGTTAGCCAGTTAGCTTGGGTGATTGAAAGCTGTTGTTAGGACAGAACTCTCAGATCAACCCTTAAAGAGATTGGTGGAGCTAAAGCTTAAGATAGTGTGAACGATGCTGAATGGGTGTAGACAAAGAAGAGCTCTCCATAGCTGTACCACAACATTCAAAGGCCATTTCTCAAAACTGAGTTTACAAGTTATATCACTTTCAAAGCAGAATTACTTCCCCTTGTTCCTCAACTGTAGGGTATGATATATCATCAGTCTTAACTTTTATCCAATGTAAAAACACATTTTCAAATGTTGCTACATAAGACCGAATCGAGCCGCGTTGGCCACAAATATGTATAATTACTTACAAACTGATAAACAATGGCTTCACATGCCTGAGAGGATCCTTTGTTTGGTCCACCACCAGAACAATGGTTCGGATCCCAGCCGCGACCCAAAACAACGAAGGAAGGGGCAGACGGAGCGGTCTCTGGTCAGGCTCCGTAGACGGGCACATCGCGCACCGCTCCGAGTATACTACTCGCCAATGTCCAGTCTCTTGACAACAAGGTAGACGAAATCCAGCAAGGGTTGCCTTCCATAGAGACATCAGAGATGTAACGTTCTTTGTTTCACGGAAACATGGCTCACTCGGGATACGTTATCAGAGTTGGTACAGCCATCTGGTTTCTTCACGCATCGTGCCGACAGAAACAAACATCTCTCTGGAAAGAAGGGTGGGGGTGTATGCCTTATGATTAACGAGAGCGGTGTGATCATAAACAACATACAGGAACTCAAGTCCTTTTTGTTCACTGACCTAGAATCCTTACAATCAAATGCCGACCGCATTATCTACCAAGAGAATATCTCGATTATCCACAGGCGTGTATATCCCCCCAAGCAGACACATCGACGGCCCTGAAAGACTTATTGGAATCTATGTAAACTGGAAACCACATATCCGGGGCTGCATTTATTGTAGATGGGGATTTTAAACAAGGCTAATCTGAAAACAAGGCTCCCTAAATTTTATCAGCATATTGAATGCGCGACTTGGAAAATCTTACCAGACTCCATTTTGTTGCTCCCAGCCTATAGACAGAATAAAAACAGGAAACTCCTGTGCTCAGGTCTTTTCAACGCTGGTTCGAACAATCGATTCCACGCTTCAAGATTGCTTCGATCACGTGACCGGGATATGTTCCGCATAGCGTTGGACAATAACATTAATGAATAGTGATTCGGTGAGCGAGTTTATTAGCAAGGGCATCGGTGATGTTGTAATCACAGCGACTATTAAAACCTTCCCCAACCAGAAACCGCGGATTGATGGCAGCATTCGCGCAAAACTGAAAGCGCGAAACAGCTTTTAATCAGGCAAGGCGACCGCGAATACAAACAGTGTAGCTATTCCTCCGCAAGGCAATGAAACAAGCTAAGCGTCGTATAGAGACAAAGTAGAGTCGCAATTCAACGGCTCAAGACACGAGAGGTATGTGGCAGGGGTCTACAGTCAATCACGGACTACAAAAAGAAAACCAGCTCGTCGCGGATCACGATGTCTTGCTCCCAGACAAACTAAACAACTTCTTTGCTCACTTTGAGGACCATACAGTTCACCGACACGGCCCGCTACCAAAACCTGCGGGTCTCCTTCACCGCAGCCAGTGAGTAAAACATTTAAACGTGTTAACCCTCGCAGGCTGCAGGCCCAGACGCATCCTAGCCGCGTCCTCAGAGCATGCGCAGACCAGCTGGCTGGTGTGTTTACGGACATATTCAATCAACCCTTATCCAGTCTGTTGTTCCCCACATGCTTCAAGAGGGCCACCATTGTTTCCTGTTCCCAAGAAAGCTAAGGTAACTGAGCCAAACGACTATAGCCCCGTAGCGCTCTCTTCCGTCATCATGAAGTGCTTTGAGAGACTAGTCAAGGACCATATTCACCTCCACCCTACCTGACACCCTAGACCCACTCCAATTTGCTTACCGCCCCAATAGGTCCACAGACGACGCAATCGCCAATCACACTCACACTGCACTAACCCATCTGGACAAGAGGAATACCTATGTAAGAATGCTGTTCATCGACTACAGCTCAGCATTTAACACCATACCTCCAAACTTGTCATTAAGCTCGAGACCCTGGATCTCGCCCCCGCCCTGTGCAACTGGGTCCTGGACTTCCTGACGGCCGCCCCCAGGTGGGAGGTTAGGAAACAACATCTCCACCCCGTGATCCTCGACACTGGGGCCCCACAAGGGTGCGTTCTCAGCCCTCTCCTGTACTCCCTGTTCACCCATGACCTGCGTGGCCATGCACGCCTCCAACTCAATCATCAAAGTTTGCAGACGACACGACAGTGGTAGGCTTGATTACACAACAACGACGAGACGGCCTACAGGGAGGAGGTGAGTGCCCTCGGAGTGTGGTGTCAGGAAAATAACCTCACACTCAATGTCAACAAAACAAAGGAGATAATTGTGGACTCAGGAAACAGCAGAGGGAGCAGCCCCCCTATCCACATCGATGGGACAGTACTGGAAAAGGTGGGAAAGTTCCTTAGGCATACACACACGGACAAACTGAAATGGTCCACCCACACAAACAGCTAGTGAAGAAGGCACAGCACGCCTCTTCAACCTCAGGAGGCTGAAGAAATGTGGCTTGTCACCAAAAACACACAAACTTTTACAGATGTTCAATCGAGAGCATTCTGTCGGGCTGTATCACATCCTGGTACGGCAACTGCTCCGCCCACAACCGTAAGGCTTTCCAGAGGGTAGTGAGGTCTGCACAACGCATCAGAGGGGGGCAAACTACCTGCTCTCCAGGACACCTACACCATCCGATGTCACCAGTAATGCCAAAAACATCATCAAGGACAACAACCACCGAGCCACTGCCTGTTCACCCCACTATCATCCAAAAGGCGAGGTCAGTTACAGGTGCATCAAAGCTGGGACCGAGAGACTAAAAACTTATATCTGAAGGCCATAAGACTGTTAAACAGCCATCACTAACATTGAGTGGCTGCTGGCAAACATACTGACTTATCTCTAGCCACTTTTAAACCTCTTGAAGATAGGGGGCAGAATTTTTATGTTTGGAAAAATAACGTTCCATGTAAGCTGCCTATTTCTCAGGTCCAGATGCTTAGAATATGCATATAATTGACAGAGTAGGATAGAAAACACTCTAAAGTTTCCAAAAACAGTCAAAATATTGTCTGTGAGTATAACAGAACTGATTTTTGAAAAAATCACTGTTCCATTGCTTGCCTTCGTCCATTTAAAGGGATATCAACCAGATTCCTTTTCCTGTGGCTTCCTCAGGGTGTGAACAGCTTTGACATAGTTTCAAGCTTTTATTTTGAAAAATGAGCGAGATTTATCAAACCGCGTCAGTGGATAGGCGGATGTCCCTCCATTAGTTGTTGCTCCAGACACTCGTTGCTCGACATTTTCTCTCCCATTGAGGGAGAGGTTGTTGTCTCTGACCTCCTCCCTACAGGCTGTCTCATCGTTGTCGGTGATCAGGCCTACCACTGTTGTGTCATCGGCAAACTTAATGATGGTGTTGGGTCGTGCCTGGCCGTGCAGTCATGAGTGAACAGGGAGTACATGCGGGGACTGAGCATGCACCCCTGAGGTACCCCCATGTTGAGGATCAGTGTGGCAGATCTGTTGTTACCTACCCTTACCACCTAGGACAGCCCGTCAGGAAGTCCAGGATTCAGTTGCAGAGGGAGGTGTTTTGTCCCAGGTCCTTAGCTTCGTGATGAGTTTTGAGGGCACTATGGTGTGAACACTGAGCTGTAGTCAATGAATAGCATTCTCACATCCTTTTGTCCAGGTGTGAAAGAGCAGTGTGCAGTGCAATAGAGATTGCATCATCTGTGGATCTGTTGGGCGGTATGCAAATGGAATGGGTCTAGGGTTTCTGGGATAATGGTGTTGATGTGAGCAATGACCAGTCTTTCAAAGCACTTCATGGCTACAGAATTGAGTGCTATGGGTTGGTAGTCCTTTAGACAGGTTACATTAGTGTTCTTGGGCACAGGGACTATGGTGGTCTGCTTGAAACATGTTGGTATTACAGACTCAGACAGGGAGAGGTTGAAAATGAAGACACTTGCCAGTTGGTCAGCGCATGCTCGGAGTACACGTCCTGGTAATCCGTCTGTCCCTGCGGCCCTGTGAATGTTGACCTTTTTAAAGGTCTTACTCACATCGGCTGCGGAGAGCATGATCACACAGTCATACGGAACAACTGATGCTCTCATGCACCTTTCAGTGTTACTTGCCTCGAAGCGAGCATAGAAGTAATTTAGCTCGTCTGGTAGGCTCATGTCACTGGGCAGCTCACAGCTGTGCTTCCCTTTGTAGTCTGTAYTAGTTTGRAAGACCTGCCACATRCGACGAGCATCGGAGCCATAGTACGTTTRGATCTTAGTCCTGATGATGTTTTCCTGTTTGCTTATGGCCATATACAGCTCATTGAGTGCGGTCCTAGTGCCAGCATAAGTTTGTGGTYGGAAATAGACAGCTACGAATAATATAGATGAAAACTCTCTTGGTAGATAGAGTATCTCATGATAAACTGTAGACCACACTACCTCAGGCGAGCAAAACCTCYAGACTTCATTAGATATTGTGCACCAGCTAGTGTTTACAAAGATACATASACCGCCACCCCTTGTCTTACCAGAGGCTGCTGTTCTGACCTGCCGATACAGTGTGTAACCTGCCAGCTGTATGCTGTTCATGTCGTCGTTCACCCATGACTCAGTGAAACATAAGATATTACAGTTTTTAATGTCCCGTTGGTAGGATATACGTGCTTGTAGTTTGTCCACTTTATTATCCAGCGATTGTACTTTGCCATCGGTACTATTGGCCAAAGGCAGATTAGCCATTTGTTGCCGCATCCTTACAAGGCACCACGATCTCCTTCCGTGATATCTCCGTCTTTTTCTCCTGCGAATGACGGGGATGATGGCCTCATCTGGTGTCTGGAGTAAATCCCTCTCGTCTGACTAATTTAAAAATAATATTTGTCCATTTCAAGGTGAGTATTTGATGTTCTGATGTACAAAAGCTCTTTTCGGTCATAAGAGACGGTAGCAGCAACATTATGTACAAAAAAAGTTACAAACAATTTGCAAAAACAAAGTAAGTAGCACGGTTGGTTCAGAGCCCATAAAACAGCAGCCATCCCCTCCGGCTCCATTCTAGCCTCAGCCTGCAGGCTGCTGATGAGCTGGTCGCTGACAGGCTGGTCCTGGGGCTGGATGCTGATGGGCTGGTCCTAGGTTGGGCTAACGGTCAATCTCATCCTCTTCTTCCAACTCACCATCAGTCTTAGAATTGACATAGACATGATCCTCATATTRGGAAAATTCTTCATCTTCCACACTAGCTTCTCTCTCTCTCAAAAAAGGCTTAGGCCCTCTGAGAAGAGATTAGTTTTGTCATACTGATTGATTGTGGTAAGGAGCCAGACATGCAAAGGGATAGAATGCACCTGGCTGGGGTAGAGTGTGAAAACACAGAATTTACAATGAAATAATGTTTCGGAATAACATTGTGCAGGTTCCCGCAAGACATTGTGTCATTCAACACACTTCAAAGAGTGAGAGAAAAGCGGAAGACAGGCAGACAGGCAGGGAGACAGACAGATAGGTTGTTGGTACTATGTTGAAACAGCAGGCCCAGGAGGAAGAAGACAGAGGTGAAAGCACACAGCAAACCTTTTCTTTTTACTTGTTTTCACCTACACATACACTTTTCCACACTTGTATTACCCTCAGTCCAGTGGACCCGAACACTGCATATGTAATATACATTTGTAGTGGGTGCACAGTGTGCACTCAATTAAAATTTTATATTTTACAAAGAAAATGTCTCAGGTTGAGAAAAATTCATTGTATCATTTTCTTTTTAGAAAATATTGAAAATGGGTCCCACAGACACGAACACAACAGAACGGTTAAGGTGCCTTTTAGCCAACTCCAAGGGGCTGTCATGTGCCTTTTACTGAGGATTGGCTTCCATCTGGGCACTCTACCATAAATGCCTGCTTGGTGGAGTGCTGCAGAGATGGTGTTCCTTCTGGAAAGTTCTCCCATCTCCACAGAGAAATTCTTGAGCTCTGTCAGAGTGACCATGGTTCTTGGTCACCTCCCTGACCAATGCCCTTCTCCCCTGATTGCTCAGTTTGCCGGCGCTAGAGTCTGTTGGTTCCAAACTTCTTCCATTAAGAATGATGGAGGCCACTATGTTCTTGGGGACCTTTAATGCTGCAGAAATGTTTTGGTACCCTTCCCCAAATCTGTGCCTTGACACTATCCTGTCTCGGAGCTCTACGGACAATTCCTTCGACCTCGTGGCTTGGTTTTTGCTCTGACATGCACTGTCAACTGTGGGACCTTGTAGAGAGAGGTGTTTGCCTTTCCAATACATGTCCAATCAATTGAATTTACCACAGGTGGACTCCAATCAAGTTGTAGAAACATCTCAAGGATGATTAATGGAAACAGGATGCACCTGAGCTCAATTCGTGTCTCATAGCAAAGGGTCTGAATACTTATGTAAATAAGGTATTTCAATTTTTTATTTTTAATATATATTTTTTAATTATAATAACCTGTTTTCGCTTTGTCATTATGGGGTATTGTGTGTAGATTGAGGTAAAACAATATTTAATCTATTATAGAATAAGGCTGTAAGGTAACAAAATGTGGAAAAATGTAAGGGGTCTGAATACTTTCCGAATTCAGTGTTTATATACAGAGAGAGAAACAGCGAGAGAGAGAGGCTGGCAGGCACTGAGGTGTCGCAGAGTAGAAAGCTTCTTCCATTATCAGTGAGGTTCGACAGTCAGATTGTGGGTTTAATCTGGGTGGAGCAGTGGACATGTTTTACAGAGATGGTTAAATCTCAACAGAAGATTGTGATGAAGGGAAAGGGTGAGAACTAGGTAAGCCATGCTCTGGGATATATTCCATTCAATATTAATCTAACTTCAATTTCCAATAACGCCTGCCTCATCTGTCCATCATCTACCGCCTGACAGTCGCTCAGGCTGGAAAAATCGCTTTCAGGAGCACGAGCAACACTCCCTATTTCAACGTTGTGGCGATATCAAATTACCTCGAATGACTTGTGAAGGCATTGTAGTGGAGACAATATTGGCTAAATATCCATTTCTGTCCAGCACTCCCACACTTCCAGGCAACAGATGACATATGGCATAGCACCTGTGACTAGCCTTCCATGTCAGTGTGGAGGGACAGGGACAGAAGAGGACGCTTTCAAAGGGGAAAATGACAAAGGGTGACGGAGAACATGGCTATCCATCATTGGTCTCGAAAACCAGACCTAAGGCAACTGTGACTAGGGTCTGGTTTCAATAAAGTTTTTTTTTGGCAACTTGGCAAAAAAATTGTTCCGTGTGGGTCCTCTTCAGACTAACAACACTGCCAAAACATCACAAGTGTGGGCTTAAATGCAGGGCTTAAAATGCAGGCGGGAACTGGGCTCATAAAAGAAATCATCCCCTCGGAAACCACCTCCTTCATCTCCACTACTTCATGTCCTTTTCATGTGTTTTATATTGAGTTGCATATCCACTGCCCAACCATCCATAATTCTAATTTCTCACTACTTCCTTATCGTCCTCCTCCTCAATCCCTGCACTATCGTCCTCGTCTCTCCCCACCATGCAACATTTTATAACGCTAATGTTTACCAATTGAAATGTGCTGCAGCACGCTGGTTTCAGTGCTTTTCTCTGTTATTTTGAGATGAGCAAAAGCTGCAGCAAGATGGGATAAATGGTCTACAATGCTGATGTTTCTGGAGTGATATTTGGCTGTGTGCAGGCTAGCATAAGGGACAATAAGTAGCTAGCCACTATGAGGTTTGTTTTGAGAAACKGCATATTATTGACCTAAAAGGTTACAGTAACTGTGTTAGCCCAGTCTCTAGCTTATCCAGGGTCAGTGATACATAGTCCATAAATAATGCCAAGAGTGTGCAAAGCTGCCATCAAGGCAAAGGGTGGCTACTTTGAAGAATCTCAAATGTAAAATATATGTTGATTCGTGAAAAAATGAAAACCTTGAATGAGTACTGTAGGTGTGTCCAAACTTTTGACTGGTACTGTATATACACTACCAATCAAAAGTTTGGAGTCACTTAGAAATGTCCTTGTTTTTGAAAGAAAAGCACATTTTTGTCCATTAAATTAACATCAAATTGATCAGACATACAGTGTAGACATTGTTAATGTTGTAAATGACTATTGTAGCTGGAAATGGCAGATTTTTTATGTAATATCTACATAGGCATACAGAGGCCCATTATCAGCAACCATTACTCCTGTGTTCCAATGGCACGTTGTGTTCGCTAATTTATCATTAGAAAACCCTTTTGCAATTATGTTAGCACAGCTGAAAACTGTTGTCCTGATTAAAGAAGCAATTAAACTGGCCTTCTTTAGACTAGTTAAGTATCTGGAGCATCAGCATTTGTGGGTTCAATTACAGTCTCAAAATGACCAGAAACAAAGCATTTTCTTCTGAAATTCGTCAGTCTATTCTTGTTCTGAGAAATTAAGGCTATTCCATGCGAGAAATTGCCAAGAAACTGAAGATGGCGTACAACGATGTGTACTACTCCCTTCACAGAACAGCTCAAACTGGCTTTAACCAGAATAGAAAGAGGAGTGGGAGGCCCCGGTGCACAACTGAGCAAGTGGACAAGTACATTAGAGTTAGTTAGAGAAACAGACGCCTCACAAGTCCTCACCTGGCAGCTTCATTAAATAGTACCCGCAAAACACCAGTCTCAGTGAAGAGAAACGACGACAGTGAAGAGGCGACTCCGGGATACTGGCCTTCTAGGCAGAGTTGCAAAGGAAAAAACATATCTCAGACCGGCCAATAAAAATAAAAGATTAAGGTGGGCAAAATAACAGAGACACTGGACAGAGGTTATTCTGCCTATAAGGCCAGCATCCCGGAGTCGCCTCTTCATTGTTGACGTTGAGACTGGTGTTTTGCGGGTACTAAAGCTGCCAGTTGAGGACGAATATTAAAAAATCCCACAACAAATCTGTCAGTTAAAGCTAGAGATATCTGTTGGCCCCTCTATGGAAAGATGAGACTCTGCTCTATGATCCACACAAGAGTCTAGGAACTCTTCTGAAGTCGATACAGCCTCTTCTGACAACTGTCTGTAGCGTCCAAACAATATGACCCATCTGTGTAAAGGTGAGACTCTCATGAACACGTACATGAAGGTCCCCTGGCACCAGTCGGAAACATTATGTGACCCACCCCCTGGATTCGGGCCTGTGTAGCAAAATTTGAAATTGTGTTTTTTACATTGGATAAAAGTAGATGGTATATCATACACTGCAGTTGAAGAACATTGGGAAAGTAATTCTGCTTTGAATGTTGATAAACTAATAACCCCACTTTTGAAAAATGGCCAGTGAATGTTTTGGTACACCTACTGGATAGCTATTCTTTGTCTACAACCATTCAGCATCGTTCACATCGTCTTAAGCCTTAGCCCCACCCATCTCTATGGATTCACAGTGTAGTAAAAAGTAGTAGTCAAAATACACTTTATTTATTTTGTCCTTGGCCTATATCCTAATCTGACTTTGGTGGAGGTCATGTTGTTCTTCACATTACCATCTCTGGTAAACACACACTATATCAAACGCAATCTATGTTTATTTTTCACATGTACAGGATACAGAAGGTGTAAACGATAAAGTGAAATGAAATGCTTACTTGCATAATGGAGTCTTTTGTTTAGCGATGTAATTAGCTAGCTAAAACATTTACCATAATCCCAACTCTAATGCCACGTTCAAAACAACTGGGAACTAGGAAAAATAACGAACTCCGACTGACTAAATAGATTTGAACGGTCATCCAACTRYGAATTCCAACTTGGGAACTCAAGCCTCTTTCTAGAGCTCCAACTTTCCAACCTGAAGATCACTGACATCGTGATTTGACCTCATATTTTGATGAGTTCCCAGTTGTTTTGAACACACCAATACCACCATGCATGAATCTGCAGGTAGCTAAAGCTAACCAACTAGGTTCTATGTTAGCTAGCCAGCTAACATTAGGCTATACCTAGKAATGCAAATGMCTTTCTGAGATACAAATAATATTACTACACAGATAATACACGTAACGTTAGTTAGCGAGCCAGCCAGCTAACTTTAGCTAGCTAGCTAATAGCACGCTTTAGCTTACAATGAAAATTACTTTCTGACAAAATTAGAAACTTATAATATAGCTAGACTCTTACCCGTATACATGTAAGAAAGCTTCTCCCTCTCTGTCATGGATGCCATTGTTACCCTTAGTTTGAAGATGTAATCCGGAGACAGGTGTTCTCTTTTTGTARTCTCTCCGCATTTGGCAATCATCTCTCTGCTTCCACRMGGCATTCCACTGATTTCAAAACCCGGTCAACTTSTTGCGTGACAACGACACCATTTCTTCCCCACCATTGTCATCAGAAGACTACAATGTCTTGTTCAATTAAAATGTTTTTGACTAAATCAGGGATTTCCTCATTGTCTGATTAATTTTCAGAGTCAGAGAGGGTCAGCATGGTAATATCATCCTCCAGAAAGTAACTTTTTCGCACTGAGCTTTGTCGATAGCGTTWTTAACTCCAGGGCAGCAATGTTGAGAACAGTAGCAAAACCTTTTTAGTTCTTCATGATATCTTTCAAAAAAGCCGCGGTAGAATGGATTATCCACACATACTGATAAACTCATGTTACAGACAGAAGCAGACTATATGGAAAACAAATCTGAACTCATCTCTCAGCAAATCCAGCCCACCCATTATCTCAGCCAATCATGGCTAGAGAGAAGGTTCCTGTATTTCTCCGTTGCTAAACCAACTACGCTCATAATTTAACAAGTGTGTTCGTATTTACAGATGGCATACAAGTTTATGGTTTAGGTCGATGAAAGTTCAAGAAGGCATTTCTGCCAGAAAAACTAAGATTCAAATACCTGTCCTGTAAAGTAGTGATGTGGACATATGTCTATTTTTTTTAAATGGGTCACATATGGAAACTCTTTCGTGACAAAAACAAGAGATTAAAAACAGTACATGTCAAAAAAATTACATTTTTCCTGATCGTTCTTATATCTCTCTGATATAGGATAGACACTTACTGTAAGAACAAACTTATTTCAGATTTTTTGGGGGGGACTATCTGATGTTCATTGTAGTGAATATGTTATTCATTTGATTTGATGGGTTGTCTTATGTCTATTCGATAAGTGAGTGAGACCAAGGCAGCAGTGATTTGAAGACATTTCTTCTTTAATAAAATGAAGAACACTAAACAAACTACACAAATAAACAAAACGAATGTGTAAGCTAATACAATGAGTGCTGACATGCAACTACACATAGACACATACAAAAATCCCGAGACAAGACAAAAACACACTACCCACCCTCGTCACACACCCAACCTGACCAAATAATAATACAGAAATATAGAAAACTAAGGTCAGGGCGTGCAGTAACCCCCCCTCCCCCAAAGGTGCGGACTTCCGGCCGCCAAACCTTAGCCTATAGGGAGGGTCTGGGTGGGCATTTCCCCGCGCTGGCAGCTCTGTGTAGGGTCGTAGACCGCGATCCCACCTCGGCTGGTTCCACTTATGTGCGCCTCACTAAGCGGACCCTCGCCACCGACCCGGACTTGGGACCCTCGTTATGGGCCCCGAATCTGGCTTGGCGTGGCGTCGCTGGAAGGCTCCGGACTGTCTTCTATAAGGCGACTCGGAGCTCCGGACTGTGAGGCGCCTCTGGAGGCTCCGGATCTTGAAGGGCGCCTCTGGCTGAAGCTCCGTGAAGCCGAACTGATAGGGCGCCTCTGGAAGCTCCGGATCTGAAGGCGCCTCTGGAAGCTCCGGACTGAAGGCGCCGCGGAAGCTCCGACTGAAAGGCCGCCTCTGGAAGCTCCGCGACTGAAGGGCGCCTCTGGACAGCTCGCGACTGAAGGGCGCTCTAGCTGGAAGCTCCGGACTGAAGGGCGCCTCTGGTCAGCTCCGATCGGATAAAGCGCCTCTGGAAGCTCCGGATGAAGGCGCTCTGGAAGCGCCGACTTCTAGAAGGGCGCCTCTGAAGCTCCGGATCGTAAGGGCGCTCTCCTGGAAGCTCCGGACTGAAGGGCGCCTCTGGAAGCTCCGACGTAAGGCGCCTCTGGAAGCTCCGGACTGAAGGGCGCCTCTGAAGCTCCGATGAAGGGCGCCTCTGGAGCCCGGACTGAAGGCGCCTCTGGAAGCTCCGGACTGGAAGGCACTTCTGGAAGCTCCGGACTGGAGGCCCCGTTGAGGCTTCGTGCCATGTCTCACCCCTGGAGGCTTCTTGCCATGGATCATCACTGGAGGGCTCTGTCGTACCATGGACACCACTGGAGGCTTCGTGCATGGATCACCACTGGAGGCTTCTTGCCATGGACATCACTGGAGGCTTCGTGTCATGAATCTACTGGAGGCTTCGTGCCATGGGTCATCACTGGAGTGGAGAAACACACAGGAGGCCTGGCTCTGGGAGCAGGCACAGGACTCCAGCGCTGGGGAGACATGCAGGAGGCCTTGTCCTTGGCCGAGGCACCGGATACACTGGCCGCGGGCGGCACGGGCGGGTCCTGAGCGCAGAGCTGCACAACTCGTCCTGGCTGGATACCCCTGTAGCCCGGCAATGTCGGGGAGCTGGAACAGGCTGCACTGGCTGTTGCTGGCGAACCGGGACACCGTGCGTTAGGCTGTGCGCAGGATAACCCGAGCCAGGAGACGCACTGGAGACCAGATGCGCTGAGCCGCACCATCCCTCCTGGCTCGATGCCCACTCTAGCCGGCCGATGCGAGGAGCTGAGAGTGTAGCGTACCGGGCTGTGAACGTGCACTGGAGACACCTGCGCCTCCACGCATAACACGGTGCCTGACCAGTAGACGCTCCACACGTAAGCATGGGAGTTGGCTCAGGCCTACAATCTAACTGAGCCAAATCCTCGTGTGCCCCCCCCAAAAAATGTTCGGGGCTGCCCTTCTGTGCCTGCTCCGCTGTGCCACCTCCTCAGAACGGTGATTTCTCTCTGTCTGTCCCAGGGTCCATGCCTTCCAGGATTTCCTCCCATGTCCAACTCTCCAGGTAACCACGCTGCTTGGTCCCTCTTTTTTGTGGTAGTTCTGTCACGTTCGTCGTAGTGAGGAGACCAATGCGCAGCGTGATTTGAAGACATTCTTCTTTAATATAGAAGAACACTAAAAACACTAACCAAACTAACAAAATATCAAAACGAACATGAAGCTAATTACAACGAGTGCTGACATGCAACTACACATCAACATACAAAAAAATCCCCATAGATAAACAAAAACCCTAACAAGACAGAAAAACACACATACCACCCTCGTCACCCTAAGCTCTGACCCAAAATAATACAGAAAATATAGAAAACCAAGGTCAGGGAGTGACAATGGCTAATACCAGTAAGGCCTAATAACATTTTTCATCAAATATTATTTATACATTTTCAATACTTCAAAATTATCCTTGGTATGACCTTCTTAATTCTTTTTATCGACTGTATGACAATAGCCAGTGAAAGTGCAGGGCGTCAAATTCAAACAGATATCTCATATTTAAATTCCTCAAACATACAAGTATCTATACCATTTTAAAGGTAATCTTGTTGTTAATCGCACCACCGGTCCAATTTCAAAAAGGCTTTACAGCAAAGCACCACAAATGATTGTTAGGTCACAGCCAATCACAGAAAAACACAGCCATTTTTCCAGCCAAAGACAGGAGTCACAAAAAGCAGAAAGAGATAAAATTAATCACTAACCTTTGAGGAGCTTCATCAGATGACACTCATAGGACTTCATGTTACACAATACATGTATGTTTTGTTCGGTAAAGTTCATATTATATATAAAAAAATCTCAGAATACATTGGTGCGTTATGTTCAGTAGTTCCAAAACATCCGGTGATTTTGCAGAGACCACATCAATTTCCAGAAATACTCATAATAAACGTTTATCAAAGATACAAGTGTTTATACATTTAAATTTTAGATCCACTTCTCCTTATGCAACCCTGTGTCAGATTTCAAAAAAGCTTTACGGAAAAAAGCAAACCATGCAATAATCTGAGGTCGGCGCTCAGAGCCCAATCAACAACAAAAAGATATCCGCCATATTGTGCAGTCAACATAAAGTCAGAAATAACATTACAAATATTCACTTACCTTTGTGATCTTCATCAGAATGCACTCGCAGGAATCCCAGTTCCACAATAAATGTTTGATTTGTTCGATAATGTCCATCATTTTATGTCCAAATAGCTACCTTGTTAGCACGTTTGGTAAAGAAATCAAACTCACGAAGCGCGTTCACTAGTTGCAGACAAATGACAAAATGTTCCGTTACCGTCCGTAGAAACATGTCAAACGATGTATAGAATCAATCTTTAGGATGTTTTTAACATAAATCTTCAATAATGTTCCAACTGGAGAATTCCTTTATCTTCAGAAAAAGCCAATGGAACGGGAGCTAACTCTCATCTGAATGCGCATGACCTGCTCCTGGCACTCTGCCAGACCTCTGACTCAATCCCCTCTCATTCAGCCCCCCTTTACAGCAGAAGCCTCAAACAAGTTTCTGAAGGATGTTGACATCTAGTGGAAGCCTTAGGAGTGCAACATGACCAATTATCCACTGTATCTTCAATAGGGGCTGAGTTGAAAATCGACCAACCTCAGATTCCCACTTCCTTGTTAATTTTTTCTCAGGTTTTTGCCTGCCAATGAGTTCTTTATACTCACAGACATCATTCAAACAGTTTAGAAAACGTCAGAGTGTTTTCTATCCACATAAAACTAATAATATGCATATATTAGCAACTAGGACTGAGGAGCCGGCAGTTTACTCTTGGCACCTCTGGGCACCTTATTCATCCAAGCTACTCAATACTGCCCCAGCCATAAGAAGTTAGAACAATTCCATTTATTTTAGTAGTACCCACCGTCCCGGCATAGCCAGGGCTTATACCCTTATGGGTTAAGAACAATTTGCGGTGATGTATTTTGACTTTCTAACAAATCATTCAAAATTAGATTAAATTAAACCTCTCTGCCAGCTATACCCTCATCCCCATAGCCTCTATCAATCTAGACACAAAATGAGATGTGATGGAGGAGGCCCATTTCTCTGCTGAAAACACAAACTAGAGTACAATAAAAATGTCCTTGGTCCAAGTAGAACAAAATGGTAGTTTGAGACAGAGCCAAGCATTAGACTACATTGGATGAACACTTCTGCATCTACATTCTTGATTCTTGTGTTTTATTGTGTATTTTTTGATATACAGCACTGTTGGAGCTAGAACAAAGCATTTCCCTACACCTACAACATCTGCTGAATATACACTGCTCCAAAAAATAAAGGGAACACTTAAACAACACAATGTAACTCCAAGTCAACACACTTCTGTGAAATCAAACTGTCCACTTAGAAGCACACTGATTGACAATAAATTTCACATTCTGTTGTGCAAATGGAATAGACAAAAGTGGAAATTATAGGCAATTAGCAA
This sequence comes from Salvelinus sp. IW2-2015, assembly GCF_002910315.2. Taxonomy (NCBI): domain Eukaryota; kingdom Metazoa; phylum Chordata; class Actinopteri; order Salmoniformes; family Salmonidae; genus Salvelinus; species Salvelinus sp. IW2-2015. The sequence continues at coordinate 31,375,810 of NC_036866.1, forward strand.
GACACCCCCAAAAAGGAGTGATTCTGCATGTGGTGACCACAGACCACTTCTCAGTTTCCTATACTTCCTGGCTGATGTTTGGTCACTTTTAAATGCTGGCGGTGCTCTCACTCTAGTGGTAGCATGAGACGGAGTCTACAACCCACACAAGTGGCTCAGGTAGTGCAGTTCATCCAGGATGGCACATCAATGCGAGCTGTGGCAAAAAGGTTGCTGTGTTCTGTCAGTGTAGTGTCCAGAGCATGGAGGCGCTACCAGGAGACAGGCCATACATCAGGAGACGTGGAGGAGGCCGTAGGAGGGCAACAACCCAGCAGCAGGACGCTACCTCCGCCTTTGTGCAAGGAGGTGCACTGCCAGAGCCCTGCAAAATGACCTCCAGCAGGCCACAAATGTGCATGTGTTCTCTCAAACGGTCAGAAACAGACTCCATGAGGGTGGTATGAGGGCCGACGTCCACAGGTGGGGGTTGTGCTTACAGCCAGCACCGTGCAGGACGTTTGCATTTGCCAAGAACACCAAGATTGGCAAAATTCGCCACTGGCGCCCTGTGCTTTTCACAGATGAAACAGGTTCACACTGAGCACATGAGCAAATGTGACAGACGTGACAGAGTCTGGAGACGCCGTGAGAATGTTCTGCTGCCTGCAACATCCTCCAGCATGACCGGTTTGGCGTGGGTCAGTCATGGTGTGGTGGGCATTTCTTTGTGGGGCCGCACAGCCTCCATGTGCTCGCCAGAGGTAGCCTGACTGCCATTAGGTACCGAGATGAGCTCCTCAGACCCCTTGTGAGACCATATGCTGACATATACACATTTGTGGCCTGCTGGAGGTCATTTTGCAGGGCTCTGGCAGTGCACCTCCTTGCACAAAGGCGGATGTAGCGGTCCTGCTGCTGGGTTGTTGCCCTCCTACGGCCTCCTCCACGTCTCCTGATGTACTGGCCTGTCTCCTGGTAGCGCCTCCATGCTCTGGACACTACGCTGACAGACACAGCAAAACCTTTTTGCCACAGCTCGCATTGATGTGCCATCCTGGATGAACTGCACTACCTGAGCCACTGTGTGGGTTGTAGACTCCGTCTCATGCTACCACTAGAGTGAGAGCACCGCCAGCATTCAAAGTGACCAAAACATCAGCCAGGAAGCATAGGAACTGAGAAGTGTCTGTGGTCACCACCTGCAGAATCACTCCTTTTTTGGGGTGTCTTGCTAATTGCCTATAATTTCCACCTTTTGTCTATTCCATTTGCAACAGCATGTGAAATTTATTGTCAATCAGTGTTGCTTCCTAAGTGGACAGTTTGATTTCATAGAAGTGTGATTGACTGGAGATTACATTGTGTTGTTTAAGTGTTCCTTATTTTTTTGAGCAGTGTGTATGTACGCAAACCAATAACATTTGATTTGATTTTAATAATTGAGAAATGTGTTAATTCAATGGCTCTTGACTTTGAAAAAAACTCATGCAACCCATACAACCGAGCACAACCCATAGGTTTAGTTTTTTTWAAACTGGGTGCCTGTTCCACCGACTTCACTGCCCCTCAGTGTATTCCTATTGATGTTTTGTTGTCTATCTATTCTCATTGATTTGGCTCAGTATTACCTCTGTACACACAGTTATAGGCCACTGCTGTACTCTTAAACACCCCCTAATATTGGGCATGCCTGCCAGCCTGTAATGTCATGCATGGTTGCCATTGTACCGCCTATGTGGCCTCCTGTCCAGGCTGGCACCGRTGCACTGTAGAGGAATCTGGTTCTGCCTCTCTATTATTTACTGGTTTATTTTATCGCTCTTCTCACCAGCTGTGGCAGGTCTGGCTGTGATCGAGTTTGTCTTGTTTTCTCCGCATCCTCTGCAAACTTTGACGCCTGACTTAATTGACAGAGATGGGATTTGAAAGGCGGGGGACACGAGTCACCAAACCCTCTTCTCCACTGCGGCTAATTTACAGTGCCTGAGCTGGCTGCTACACCAAGGGAAAAGGTTAGGCTAGTGGAGACTTTACCACACACTATACACACTGCACTATACCACACACACACACACACACTCACGTCCATACCCACACAAACTGCCCTGGGTTTTGTTTTTAAGTTTCAGACTTCAATATTTACATTCAACTTGAATATTCATAACTTCTTATAAGAGTTGCTTTCAACTGATGAAATAAAGGAAACAACAAACTGTCTGAATAGGGCGTTGAGCTGCCAGAGCCCACAAAACAGTTTCAATGCGCCTTGGCATAGATTCTACAAGTGCCTGGAACTCTATTGAAGGGATAACACCATTCTTCCACAAGAAATTCCATTATCTGGTGTTTTGTTGATGGCGGTGGAAAACGCTGTCTCAAGCGCGGCTCCAGAATCTCCCATAAGTGTTCAATTGTGTTGAAATCTAGTGAGTTAGACACACACACACARACACACTTTAAACGCCCTATGTTCCTTTCAGACTCCTCTTTCAAAGTCACTGAGATCTCTCCCAAAATAATGGGCAACTGATCATCAACATACCTGACGATAACTGACAACTGCAAGCAGACTGGTGCAGGACCCAGAGAGGCTGAACAGACTGAAACATCCTCTCGTTTTCATCTGATACAGCATGTCCGATTTCRAATGTTTAGGTGTAGCCTAGGCTGCTGCAAAATGTATGTCATGAGTTTTTGCTTGTGTCTGTCTGGAGTGATTATGTGTTATCATCTTTGCTAAATAAATACCGGAGGAAAGTGGAAAGCCTACCTGAGAGCACTCGAAAAAATGTGCTGCGTCTCTTTAATATAACTTTTAATGGATGAGGCGATGGAAACTATCAAATCATTTGGAATTGTTTTCAACATCCCAGAAAAGACAGTCGACAAATCCATACAGTATGTTCAGCAAGTAAAGCATCACAACGTGCAATTACCTCTGCAGAGCCTTGTAGTTGCCCTTGTTAARAGAACTTTCCCTCTAGTCYTGTCCTCCTAAAAGCAAATTCTTGCATGCCCTGCTTTTGTTTTTTCATTTAGCTGAAGGATCGATGTTKTTCAGGTCACTGCACCCACKTTTTGACCAAGGCTCAGACTTTCCAAAAAGCAAGTAAGGCCAGCAATACAGGCGGCCTGATGAAAGGCTCCCTGTTAACCAGCTATCCTTTTGAAGCTAGTATTGAATGSCCTCACCTTTTCATCTGTCTTCATGAAACTGATCTCAGGRAGATGTRGACCCTCGCTTTTAATCRYCACCTTTTCCGTGTACCCCAGAGAATAAAAGGGGCTCTTCAACAAAAAGTCCACAACATTTTCGGCAGCGTTGGCCATTCTGTCGGAGAAAATTCCACACTTGTGTTCATTGCTAGCTAGCTACTGAAGTTAGTGAAACATATAAAAATTTGCTTTGCTAACTGAACACAAAAATAAAGTTCTAAAACCAAGAAAACAATTCATAATATATTTTCTCAGTCTCCTGTAATTTGAAAAAAAATACTTGAATAATATCCAAAAAATGCTCAACAATCACTCTTCACTCATAAGCTCTATCCAACAATGTCACCAAGCCTCAACACATAGCACCCCCATAATGCTCTGTGGCACAATATCAATACAACTCACTAGGTTCGTTCTCTGATCCTAATTCTATGATTGGATGGACTACATGTCAGTTCATTCTGCAAAAGCTTTGATTGGTTGGAGGACGTCCTCCTGAAGTGGTCATYAATACCATGGAAGGGGGTGAGGCCTACGAGACTCCTTGGTTTTGTATTGAAGTCAATGTAGCCAGAGAAGGACGGAAGCTAGCTGTCCTCCGGCTACACCATGGTGCTACCCCAYACAGTGCTGTTGAAGTTACTGTGGACGTTCATTGCAAAACAGTCTATTTTAATAAATTATTTGGTGACATATGAATATATTTAGTATCGATTTATCTAAAAACCATAACTTTTTTAATGTTTCACTYTTTTTATTTMAAATAAATTTCACTGAGGAGCCTCCACTGATGTAGTCCTATTGGTATGAAAATAAACAACTGAACAACTTACTAATTAAAGCWTTTCCCCAAAATACATGTCTAGTTTTTGGCTTCAAAGACAATAACAATTGTAAGCTAGAACAAATGAGCATTGTCATGCAGTGACATAATGATAACTTGAGAAAATGCWAATCATTAATTAATTCTTAGTTGGGCTAACGTTTWAKTTCTTGCTGTAGGCCTACATKATCATCATCCTCTGCCTGCATCCCTACCTGTAGCCTACCTGCTTCTGGTATAATGCATTTCCACCTCTCACTCAGTCTTGCTTGTCCATCTTCCTGAATTAAAGTTAGATATTCTAACAGATCAATCTTGCTGGTAAAACATCATTAAACACTGCTAAGTTATTTAGCTATAGTGTGCATGTAGAGCTGTTTTTTTTGGCATATCATGAGCACTCAGATGCTGCCTAGGCAACACTATAATATCAGCCAGAGCTGGCCCGGTGAAAAATGTTCACGAGCCGCCTCCGCGTTGGCTATTATGTTGCAACATGAATATTCTCAGAGCAYTGTTGTTGATACAAAATGCTTCAATATTCATAGAATGTTTCCCTTCCCTGGCAAATAATACAGACAGGCAAATACAAAAATGAGCTGGACGCACTCATTACAAGGAACATCTCTGAATGCAGWGTAACAATTTTGGTGGGAAGCGCATGAGACAATGACACTGTCATAGTACACTGTATGTGCTGTAGCAGGGGGTCTGCAACCTTTGTCATACGAGTGATAATTTACAATTTAGAATTTWTCCTACCATTTCAAAAGATCTGCGTGCCAGTTATGATTTTCATATAAGCATTTTTGGCTGCCCACAAACTAAATAGCCTAATTCTAGCTGGCTACTAGACAGAGACCCAGTCTATTAAGCCTCACCCCATGGAGCTCCACTATGCTTACCTGTACCGAGGCGGTGCTGAATCACGGTGTAGATAATGTGTAGATTTTTTCATTCCTTGGTCGAGTTTGTTTGTGTCTATGTCCTTGTCGATTGTAGGCCTAAGTAATTCCTTTGATGTAGGCCTTTTATTTCAATGCATGTGTAGTATTTATTTGGCATAGTTTGAATTTGCAGTCAGCTGTTATGCTCCGGTTGATGTTGGTATTTGAAGTCAGCCTTGATAGCGTGTATTATGCATCTATTTCATGTTGCACTATATGCACTGTTCCACAAGTGGCTATGGCGATATCCCTTTCGGTATAGCACAGAGGAAGAAAATAATGACACAAGTTTAATGGTTAAGCTCAAATTGAAATGCTGTTCCATGTCCGTTTGATTTTGATGAGGAGAGATTTACTCATTATAACAAGTTTTCTGTGTGGTAGGCCAATCACTAACCGTTGGCCACCTTGCTGCAGCCATGTGTGAATTTCTATTTTAAATGCCTTTGTTTTGGTGGTTGGGCCAAGGTAATTATCGATGGCTTTTCTCCCTTTAGACTAATAAGGTGGCTGCACTGATGGATGGATTGCTGTGCTCTGCATATACAGAGTTGAAAACATTGATCTTTGGGGATTAATGTGTTTCCCACAGTGGCTGATGACAGTTAAATGGTGTTTCTATAATTATATTTACAAAGGCTAATGTCTCTCAAGGCGCTGACAGACACAATTTCATGTTGCACGACTTCTCAAGTGATGAAACAATTTGGTTTTGCTATACTTAGATATTTCAATGGCATGAGGCTCCCCAACCACATCACTACATATAAAAGCATACAACAACATACCATTTCTCAAGGTCTCAATTACCTGAAGTTACATTACGATGTCATTGCAGAGCAGTTGCTCATTTTATATTTCATGCTCACTCTTTTCTACAAACAAACAACAATTATGTTGACGGACAGTGCCTGAACCTGGCAGCCATTCTGTCATGTAATATCCAGACAGATGCTGACTGTACTGACATCAAAGTAGAAAGTCTGTGTGTGTGTGTGTTCTCCTGTGTGGTGTTTTAGGAAACGCATGTTACATCTTAGGCCGTTGAAAGAAAGAAGCATTGTTAAAACACTCATAAGCCAAAATTCCATTGCTATCGGGATACCGGCCCTGGTCAGACAGGACATGRGTGGCGAGTCCGAAAAATAATAATATTTTGTACTTTGCCTCAGGGAAGGTCTGTGCGTGTGTTTTGGGAGTGGTATTGCATATGATGTGTCAGTTAAATAATAATGATTTTGGTGTTTGCTATTGTTAATTGGCAGAGCTTTCTCTGGAGGTAGGACAGTTATGCAGCTGCTCAAGATAAGTCCTGATCTGTAATTGCTATTGACATTGCTTTCTGAGTAAGCCAGTCCATGCAGCAACATCAAATCAAATGTTTTAAACTTCATCTCCTGGTCTCTGTTTTCCACATTCAGAAAAATATAACATCAACAACAACATCGACATCTCAGGCCATTCAAAATGTCCAACAAAGATACTGTTATGACTTGGTCATGTTGTTGTTCTATGTGGCAACCGGCGTAGATTCTTTTAGGAGCTGGGAAATGTGCAAGGCGTGGTGAGAACAGATTGCCGGGGAATCCAAGAGAGCACATGCAAAATCACTAAGGAATATTCTAAAGAGCCGAGATGATCAATACGCGGAAGGCAGGCAGGCGTGAGGAAGAGCGCAAATCAGACTTGTATTCCCAGACTCCTGATTCAGAGATCTAAATCAAGATGGGTTCAATCTTTGTGTTGTGTTTTGGACGTTCTATCCTCTCATAATTTGTTAGGTGATAAAATGTGTCCACTTCGGGAAAGTCTTATTCCTGGTTGTAATGTTGGTGAGTTGACGTTGCTCTTATATCCAATAGTTCCTCCRGGCTGTATGTAATACAACTTAAGATTTCCTGGGGTAATAGTGTAAGAAATAATACATTTAAAAAAAAAATACTGCATAGTTTCCTAGGAACTCGAAGCGAGGTGGCCGTCTCTGTCGGCGCCGGAAGCAAGTGGTACCGGTGCGCCAAGTCTAGGACCAAAAGGCTCTTGAACAGCTTCTACCCCCAAGCCATAAGACTGCTGAAGAATTTATCAAATGGCCACCCGGACTATTCACATTAACCCCCCCCTCCATTTGTTTTAACACTGCTGCTACTCGCTGTTTATTATCTATYCATAGTCACTTTACAAATTACCACAACTAGCCTGTATCCCCGCACATTGACTCGGTACCGGCATCCCCTGTATATAGCCTCATTGCTGTTATGTAATTTTCTGTTGTTACAATATTTTTTTTACTTGAGTTTATTTAGTAAATATTTTATTAACTCTATTTCTTGAACTGGATTGTTGGTTAAGGGCTTGTAAGTCATCATTTCACTGTAAGACCTGTTMTATTCAGCGCATGTGAGAAATACATATTGATTTGATATGGATGTCCAACATTTTTTACATTAATCGTCTTCTTGCCCATGGAATGTACCACCCCGCATAGCTAARAATGTGATAAGGAAGCAACCAGGGATGACGTGGATGGTGGTTACTCATGTGCAGGACAAAGAGTCTTCTTTTGAACTGTTCACCCGAGACACCATTCACAAAATCATTCTGGACTGTACTAATTTGGAGGGAAGGCATGCTTTTGGAGAGAGATGAAAGGAGATAGACCAAACTAATTTACATGCATAGTTTGMGGTTCTTATCTTTGCTGGGGTTTTCAGATCCAATGGGGAATCCACAGAATCCCTGTGGGATGCAGAAACTGGCAGATAACTCTTCCACCCAACAATGTCTCTGGAAAACTTCCACGTACTTTCCAGGATCATCCCCTTCGATAACCGAGACACCAGACCAGCTCGACGGCAGAGAGACAAGCTAGCTGCAATCAGTGGGTGGACCACCTTCCCCAATTTTACAACCCTGGGCCAAATGTTACTGTTGATGATCAGCTTATGCTATTTAGGGGCCGCTGCCCCTTCGGGCAGTACATTACGTCTAAACCCGCAAAATATGGAATCAAGATCTGGGCTGCCTGTGATGRTGKTTCATCATATGCYTGGAACTTGRAAGTGTKMACGGGGAAGCKAGATGGAGGAGCACCTGAGAAGAACCAAGGGATGCAGCTTGTCCGGGAAGTGACACAGGCACTCCGTAGCCACAACATCACATGCAATAACGTTTTTACTTCGCATAAGCTGGGTCAGGAGCTCCTCAAGAGGAAGCTGACGATGGTAGGAACAGTACGAAAAACAAGCCAGAGCTCCCACCTCAGCTGTTGAACACACAGAACAGGCCTATCKATTCCTCTAAGTTTGTGTTCAAGGCCGACACGTCCCTYGTGTCCTAAAAACTAACAGCTGAAAAACTAACAGCTGAAAGTCCGTATTGCCCAGRGACAGCCCCAAAACCTGAAGSATCTGGAGAAGGTCTGTATGGAGGAGTGGGCCAAAATCCCTGCTGCAGTGTGTGCAAACCTGGTCAAGAACTACAGGAAACGTATGATCTCTGTAATTGCAAACAAAGGTTTCTGTACCAAATATTTGTTAATGTACGCAAACCAATAAACATTTGATTTGATTTTAATAATTGAGAAATGTGTTAATTCAATGGCTCTTGACTTTGAAAAAAAAACTCATGCAACCCATACAACCGAGCACAACCCATAGGTTTAGTTTTTTTAAACTGGGTGCCTGTTCCACCAACTTCACTGCCCCTCAGTGTATTCCTATTGATGTTTTTGTCTATCTATTCTCATTGATTTGGCTCAGTATTACTCTGTACACACAGTTATAGGCCACTGCTGTACTCTTAACACCCCCAATATTGGGGCATGCCTGCCGCCTGTAATGTCATGCATGGTTGCCACTTGTACCCCTATGTGGCCTCCTGTCCAGGCTGGCACCGCTGCACTGTAGAGGAATCTGGTTCTGCCTCTCTATTATTTACTGGTTTATTTTATCGCTCTTCTCACCAGCTGTGGCAGGTCTGGCTGTGATCGAGTTTGTCTTGTTTTCTCCGCATCCTCTGCAAACTTTGACGCCTGACTTAATTGACAGAGATGGGATTTGAAAGGCGGGGGACACGAGTCACCAAACCCTCTCTCCACTGCGGCTAATTTACAGTGCCTGAGCTGGCTGCTCACCAAGGGGAAAGGTTAGGCTAGTGGAGACTTTACCACACACTATACACACTGCACTATACCACACACACACCACCACACTTCACGTCCATACCCACATTACACACAAACTGCCTGGGTTTTGTTTTAAGTTTCAGACTTCAATATTTACATTCAACTTGAATATTCATAACTTCTTATAAGAGTTGCTTTCAACTGATGAAATAAAGGAACAACAAACTGTCTGAATAGGGCGTTGAGCTGCCAGAGCCCACAAAACAGTTTCAATGCGCCTTGGCATAGATTCTACAAGTGCCTGGAACTCTATTGAAGGGATAAACCATTCTTCCAACAAGAAATTCCTTATCTGGTGTTTGTTGATGAGGCGTGGAAAACGCTGTCTCAAGCGCGGCTCCAGAATCTCCCATAAGTGTTCAATTGTGTTGAAATCTAGTGAGTTAGACACACACACACACACACACTTTAAACGCCCTATGTTCCTTTCAGACTCCTCTTTCAAAGTCACTGAGATCTCTCCCAAAATAAGGGCAACTGATCATCAACATACCTGACGATAACTGACAACTGCAAGCAGACTGGGTGCAGGACCCAGAGAGGCTGAACAGACTGAAACATCCTTCGTTTTCATCTGATACAGCATGTCCGATTCCAATGTTTAGGTGTAGCCTAGGCTGCTGCAAAATGTATGTCATGAGTTTTGCTTGTGTCTGTCTGGATGATTATGTGTTATCATCTTTGCTAAATAATACCGGAGGAAAGTGGAAAGCCTACCTGAGAGCACTCAAAAAAAATGTGCTTTTAATATAACTTTTAATGGATGAGGGCATGGAAACTATCAAATCATTTGGAATTGTTTTCAACATCCAGAAAAGACAGGTCGACAAATCCATACAGTATGTTCAGCAAGTAAAGCATCACAACGTGCAATACCTCTGCAGAGCCTTGTAGTTGCCCTTGTTAACAGAACTTTCCTCTAGTCGTGTCCTCCTAAAAGCAAATTCTTGCATGCCCTGCTTTTGTTTTTTCATTAGCTGAAGGATCGATGTTATTTCAGGTCACTGCACCCACCTTTTGACCAAGGCTCAGACTTTCCAAAAAGCAAGTAAGGCCAGCAATACAGCGGCCTGATGAAAGGCTCCCTGTTAACCAGCTATCCTTTTGAAGCTAGTATTGATGGCCTCACCTTTTCATCTGTCTTCATGAAACTGATCTCAGGCAGATGTCGACCCTCGCTTTTAATCTGCACCTTTTCCGTGTACCCAGAGAATAAAGGGGCTCTTCAACAAAAAGTCCACAACATTTTCGGCAGCGTTGGCCATTCTGTCGGAGAAAATTGCACACTTGTGTTCATTGCTAGCTAGCTACTGAAGTTAGTGAAATTTATAAAAATTGCTTTGCTAACTGAACACAAAAATAAAGTTCTAAAACCAAGAAAACAATTCATAATATATCTTCTCAGTCTCCTGTAATTTGAAAAAAAAATACTTGAATAAATCCAAAAAATGCTCAAACACTCTTCACTCATAAGCTCTATCCAACAATGTCACCAAGCCTCTCAACACATAGCACCCCATAATGCTCTGTGGCACAAATCAATACAACTCACTAGGTTCGTTCTCTGATCCTAATTCTATGATTGGATGGCTTACTGTCAGTTCATTCTGCAAAAGCTTGATTGGTTGGAGGACGTCCTCCTGAAGTGGTCATAAATACCATGGAAGGGGGTGAGGCCTACGAGCCTCCTTGGTTTTGTATTGAAGTCAATGTAGCCAGAGAAGGACGGAAGCTAGCTGTCCTCCGGCTACACCATGGTGCTACCCAAACAGTGCTGTTGAAGTTACTGTGGACGTTCATTGCAAAACAAGTCTATTTTAATAAATTATTTGGTGACATATGAATATATTTAGTATCGATTTATCTAAAAACCATAACTTTTTTAATGTTTCACTGTTTTTATTTTAAATAAATTTCACTGAGGAGCCTCCACTGATGTAGTCCTATTGGTATGAAATAAACAACTGAACAACTTACTAATTAAAGCTTTTCCCAAAATACATGTCTAGTTTTTGGCTTCAAAGACAATAACAATTGTAAGCAGAACAAATGAGCATTGTCATGCAGTGACATAATGATAACTTGAGAAAATGCTAATCATTAATTAATTCTTAGTTGGGCTAACGTTTAACTTCTTGCTGTAGGCCTACATCATCATCATCCTCTGCCTGCATCCCTACCTGTAGCCTACCTGCTTCTGGTATAATGCATTTCACCTCTCACTCAGTCTTGCTTGTCCATCTTCCTGAATTAAAGTTAGATATTCTAACAGATCAATCTTGCTGGTAAAACATCATTAAACACTGCTAAGTTATTTAGCTATAGTGGGTGGGTAGAGCTGTTTTTTTGGCATATCATGAGCACTCAGATGCTGCCTAGGCAACACTATAATATCAGCCAGAGCTGGCCGGTGAAAAATGTTCACGAGCCGCCTCCGCGTTGGCTATTATGTTGCAACATGAATATTCTCAGAGCAGTGTTGTTGATACAAAATGCCTTCAATATTCATAGAATGTTTCCCTTCCCTGGCAAATAATACAGACAGGCAAATACAAAAATGAGCTGGACGCACTCATTACAAGGAACATCTCTGAATGCAGTGTAACAATTTTGGGGAAGCGCATGAGACAATGACACTGTCATAGTACACTGTATGTGCTGTAGCAGGGGGTCTGCAACCTTTGTCATACGAGTGAATAATTTTACCAATTTAGAATTTTTCCTACCATTTCAAAAGATCTGCGTGCCAGTTATGATTTTCATATAAAGCATTTTTGGCTGCCCACAAACTAAATAGCCTAATTCTAGCTGGCTACTAGACAGAGACCCAGTCTATTAGCCTCACCCATGGAGCTCCACTATGCTTACCTGTACCGAGGCGGTGCTGAATCACGGTGTAGATAATGTGTAGATTTTTTCATTCCTTGGTCGAGTTTGTTTGTGTCTATGTCCTTGTCGATTGTAGGCCTAAGTAATTCCTTTGATGTAGGCCTTTTATTTCAATGCATGTGTAGTATTTATTTGCATAGTTTGAATTTGCAGTCAGCTGTTATGCTCCGTTGATGTTGGTATTTGAAGTCAGCCTTGATAGCGTGTATTAGCATCTATTTCATGTTGCACTATATGCACTGTTCCACAAGTGGCTATGGCGATATCCCTTTCGGTATAGCACCGAGGAAGAAAATAATGACACAAGTTTAATGTTAAGCTCAAATGAAATGCTGTTCCATGTCCGTTTGATTTTGATGAGGAGAGATTTACTCATTATAACAAGTTTTCTGTGTGGTAGGCCAATCACTAACCGTTGGCCACCTTGCTGCAGCCATGTGTGAATTTCTATTTTAAATGCCTTTGTTTTGGTGGTTGGGCCAAGGTAATTATCGATGGCTTTCTCCCTTTAGACTAATAAGGTGGCTGCACTGATGGATGGATTGCTGTGCTCTGCATATACAGAGTTGAAAACATTGATCTTGTGGATTATGTGTTTCCCACAGTGGCTGATGACAGTTAAATGGTGTTTCTATAATTATATTTACAAAGGCTAATGTCTCTCAAGGCGCTGACAGACACAATTTCATGTTGCACGACTTCTCAAGTGATGACACATTTGGTTTTGCTATACTTAGATATTTCAATGGCATGAGGCTCCCCAACCACATCACTACATATAAAGCATACAACATACCATTTCTCAAGGTCTCAATTACCTGAAGTTACATTACGATGTCATTGCAGAGCAGTTGCTCATTTTATATTTCATGCTCACTCTTTTCTACAAACAAACAATATGTTGATGGACAGTGCCTGAACCTGGCAGCCATTCTGTCATGTAATATCCAGACAGATGCTGACTGTACTGACATAAAGTAGAAAGTCTGTGTGTGTGTGTGTTCTCCTGTGTGGTGTTTAGGAAACGCATGTTACATCTATCTGTGGTCACCACCTGCAGAACCACTCCTTTATTGGGGGTGTCTTGCTAATTGCCTATAATTTCCACCTGTTGTCTATTCCATTTGCACAACAGCATGTGAKATTTATTGTCAATCAGTGTTGCTTCCTAAGTGGACAGTTTGATTTCACAGAAGTGTGATTGACTTGGAGTTACATTGRGTTGTTTAAGTGTTCCCTTTATTTTTTTGAGCAGTGTATATTTCCTTTCCCTTCTTTTCCTCTACCTATATACTGTTCATCCATGTGTGAAATAAATTATATTACATTCTTGATTATAATGTGCTATTTGGCAAAACGAATATTCAACCAGAAMAATGCTTTCACTCATTAGTAATCTGTTTTTGTTTCTCTCATTAACACCTCTAAATTGCTAATGTCATGAAGGTTTTGAGGCTTGCAGCCACTTTGTTGACCTGCATCAAAAGGTTGTGTTTTTCTGTGTACCTCCGTATCTTGCCTCTCAGTCCACACAGCCCATCTGTCAACATAGATTTGTCTCTGAATGCACCTATGCCAACTAGACACTATTTGATAACAAATTATCGCACAATATTATCATAATTCATTTCAGTGTTGTCTGTGAGAGAGAGGCTCTTTCTCATCTTCCCTTCGTCTATCACATTAGAGCTGATGCCTGTTCACAAATTACACTGGGGAGGAGCCATTCATTGTGGGGTGAGATCAATTGTTCAATTGTTATTTTAGCCGCTGGCCTGATTGCAGTGATGAGGGTGAGGGGGTGATGGGAGAGGGGGTTTGAGAGGGGAGGAGGCAAGAGGAGGATGACACCGTAGGCTATAARGAGTTTTGTCTTCCCRATTAATCAATGCCTTCCACACAATTTGCCATCTGTGAATTGGGACTGACCCGCCTCGAGGGTCACTTGCCAATTTTAGGCTGCAGTCGAGCCGCATCAGCCTGATCTCCCGGCTCATTCCTACTGAGTCTCTCTCTCCCTCTCTCGCTCTCCTTGGTGCTATCTTTTTTTCTTCCTATGCATGATTAAGGTTATCATTATTTTTATTTAGTTGTTGTGGTAGAATTAAGTATAATGTTAATCGTGTCGAAATTACCCTGGTTTTGGCGGGGATGGCGACCCACATGGGAAAGAGAGAACCAGGACCTGGAGGGGCAGCTCAGGACTGAGGGCAGCTCAGGACTGAGGGGTAGCTCAGGACTGAGGGCAGCTCAGGACTGAGGGGCAGCTCAGGACTGAGGGTAGCTCAGGACTGAGGGGTAGCTCAGGACTAGGGGTAGCTCAGGACTGAGGGGCAACGCTGACTGAGGGGAACTCTGGACTGAGGGGCAACTCTGGACTGAAGGGGCAACTCTGGACTGAGGGGCAACTCTGACTGAGGGGCAACTCTGGACTGAGGGGCAACTCTGGACTGAGGGCACTCTGGACTGAGGCACTGGACTGAGGGGCAACTCCGGACTGAGGGGCAACTCCGGACTGAGGGGCAACTCCGGACTGAGGGCAGCTCCGGCAGCTCCTGACTGGCGTGCGGCTCTGGCGGCTCCTGACTGACGGACGGCTCTGGCGGCTCCTGACTGACGGAGGCTCTAGCGGCTCCTGACTGACGGACGGCTAGCGGCTCCTGACTGACGGACGGCTCTAGCGGCTTCCTGACTGACGGACGGCTCTAGCGGCTCAGGACAGACGGGCTGATCTAGCGGCTAAGGCCAGACGGGCGGCTCTAGCGGCTCAGGACAGACGGGCAGCTCTAGCGGCTCAGACAGACGGCGGCTCTAGCGACTCAGGACAGACTGCAGCTCAGGCGGCGCTGGACAGCCGGGCAGCCTCAGGCGGCGCTGGACAGACGGGCAGCTCAGGCGGCGCTGGACAGACGGGCAGCTCAGGCGGCGCTGGACAGACGGGAAGCTCAGGCGGCGCTGGACAGACGGGCAGCTCAGGCGGACG